>NC_140168.1:87392684-87462684 GCF_963971535.1 Notolepis coatsorum
GATTCGGTTGACCCTACTGCCAATGCCCTAGGCCCTCTGGGCTCAAATATCTGCTCCTCTGTCAGAAACCTTGGAGTAATCTTTGACAGAAATTTTTTATTTGATAAGCAGGTCAGCTCGGTGGTTAAAACTAGCTTTTTCCACCTCAGACTCCTGGCCAAGACCAAACCATACCTCTCCCAGAAGGATCTGGAGAGGGTGATCCATGCCTTTATCTCGACCCGGCTGGATTACTGCAATGCGTTGTATGTCGGCATTGACCAGTTGCTGCTCCGTCGCCTGCAACTGGTACAAAATGCGGCTGCCCGTCTGCTTTCCGGTACCAGGAAACGTGACCACATCACACCAGTTCTGGCTTCTCTCCACTGGCTCCCTGTCCGTTTCCGTATTGATTTTAAACTTTTACTGACTGTTTTTAAAGCACTACACGGGCTGGCTCCACTGTACTTAGCTGAGCTCCTGCATCACCCCACCCCATCCAGAGCCCTAAGGTCTGCTGACCAGCTGCTGTTGGAGGTGCCCAGGACCAGGCTCAAAACTAGGGGAGATAGAGCCTTCGCTGCTGCTGCTGCCCCCCGGCTCTGGAACAGCCCCCCCCCCCCCCCCCCCACATAAGATCTGCCCAGAGCCTAGAGGTTTTTAAATCATTGCTCAAAACACACCTCTTCTCCCTGGCCTTTGACCAGAGCTAGCCTAGCATTTACACATGACGTCCGCTGTCACTCTGCACTTTTTATTTTATTGCATTGTAGGTATGTGTTTTTATCATGTTGTGAAGCACTTTGGTTTGGCTGTTAGTCATTTGTAAATGTGCTATATAAATAAAACTGACTTGACTTGACTTGACTTGACTCTCTCTCTCTCTCTCTCCTCTCCCTCTCCTCTCTCTCTCCTCTCTCTCTCTCCCCTCTCTCTCTCTGTCTCTCTCCTCTCTTTTTTTTTCATGGCATGAGGCCGAAGGGCTTGAAGCCATCAGTAACAGTGTTGGTCTGTCCGTCCGTCCGTCCGTCCGTCTGTGTTTTTGTGTCTCCACAAAAGTAGACCAATCAGAACAGATTATTTTAGCTTATTATTTTTAGCCACTTAGCTCAGCCATGACAAGAATGCATTCAATCCATGGAAATAGGTGATAAACGTGTGTCTCACAATCGTTTTGGAGCCAGAAACTAGGGCCCCCATGATACCATACTATCACCATACCAGAGGCCCCATGACACCACACTATCACCATACCAGAGGCCCCCATGACACCACACTATCACCATACCAGAGGCCCCATGACACCACACTATCACCATACCAGAGGCCCCATGATACCATACTATCACCATACCAGAGGCCCCCATGACACCACACTATCACCATACCAGAGGCCCCATGACACCACACTATCACCATACCAGAGGCCCCCATGACACCACACTATCACCATACCAGAGGCCCCATGATACCATACTATCACCATACCAGAGGCCCCCATGACACCACACTATCACCATACCAGAGGCCCCATGATACCATACTATCACCATACCAGAGGCCCCCATGACACCACACTATCACCATACCAGAGGCCCCCATGACACCACACTATCACCATACCAGAGGCCCCATGACACCACACTATCACCATACCAGAGGCCC
Source organism: Notolepis coatsorum (assembly GCF_963971535.1). Classification (NCBI taxonomy): domain Eukaryota; kingdom Metazoa; phylum Chordata; class Actinopteri; order Aulopiformes; family Paralepididae; genus Notolepis; species Notolepis coatsorum. The sequence continues at coordinate 87,394,329 of NC_140168.1, forward strand.
CCATGACACCACACTATCACCATACCAGAGGCCCCCATGACACCACACTATCACCATACCAGAGCCCCCATGACACCACACTATCACCATACTAGACTCACCAAAGACCATGACACCACACTATCACCATACCAGAGGCCCCCATGACACCACACTATCACCATACCAGAGGCCCCCATGACACCACACTATCACCATACCAGAGCCCCCATGACACCACACTATCACCATACCAGAGGCCCCATGACACCACACTATCACCATACCAGACTCACCAAAGACCATGATACCATACTATTGTGAACTCAACATTCGGCTGCCGGAGGAGACATAAAAAAATAAATAAAAAAAACATGCAAAAAATGGTTAATAATACACATGCCAATAAACTCCAACTCTCTCTTACTGTAAATTGTACCTAAAATTGTACCTCATCCCATTTCTGCTTTGCACTAGATAGTACTGTACATTAGTACACTGCATAGTATTGTGTATTGTATATTATATGGTAACTCAGAACATTGTACATATGTCTATACCGAACACTGTGACCTCATTCTCTTCTTCTAAATTCATGCTATATTATGTTATTATGTTATTTGATACTATCTTGTCTAGCACAGTCTCTGGAGCGTAACAGTAAGAAGCATTTTGTATGAAAGTATTCTGTACTTCTGTATGACAACTATTAAAGAACTTGAACTTGAACTTGAACTTCTCCCTCTCTCCTTCTTCATCCTCCCTCTCCTCCCCCTCCTCCCTGTACCCCCCCCCCCACCCCCCCCCCCCTCCTCCCTCTCCAGAGGTGCCGGTGTCGTCGGTGCTGTGCCTGTCCTCGGTCAGGGAGTTGCCGGTGCAGGTCCGGGAGCTCTACGCCCAGGGCTTCGTCCTGGTGGCCGTCCACCCCTTCGTCCACCCCTGCGGCCCCCGGCACGCCCGCATCCAGCGCCAGCTCCACCGGGCCGTCCTGCTGCGAGAGACACAGAGGTATGAGACACCGGGAGAGGACCGTCCACTTCACTGACAGTCCACAGTCAGTCATCATATCCCTCCTAGTTACACACAGTCCTCATATCCCTCCTAGTTACACACAGTCCTCATATCCCTCCTAGTTACACACAGTCCTCATATCCCTCCTAGTTACACACAGTCCTCATATCCCTCCTAGTTACACACAGTCCTCATATCCCTCCTAGTTACACACAGTCCTCATATCCCTCCTAGTTACACACAGTCCTCATATCCCTCCTAGTTACACACAGTCCTCATATCCCTCCTAGTTACACACAGTCCTCATATCCCTCCTAGTTACATACAGTCCTCATGTCCCTCCTAGTTACACACAGTCCTCATATCCCTCCTAGTTACACACAGTCCTCATATCCCTCCTAGTTACACACAGTCCTCATATCTCTCCTAGTTACACACAGTCCTCATATCCCTCCTAGTTACACACAGTCCTCATATCTCTCCTAGTTACACACAGTCCTCATATCCCTCCTAGTTACACACAGTCATCATGTCTCTCCTAGTTACACACAGTCCTCATGTCCCTCCTAGTTACACACAGTCCTCATATCTCTCCTAGTTACACACAGTCCTCATATCCCTCCTAGTTACACACAGTCCTCATATGCACTGTATATATGGTATGTCTTTTTTTCTCAAGTGTTTTTTCTTAAATGAAAATAAACGTAAACTGAGGCAGCGAGTGGGTAAGGTACACACAAACATTCCCAATGCGCCGTGGTATCAGTTTGGGAAATCTATTTGCGTTGGGGCCACATCTGATATTGTGCTGCTGGGCCACCAGGCATACGGTACATCCAAGTATGGGAAACACTGCAATAATGCATAAAGAGGTCAGAGCGCGACATAAAGACACACACAAAGAGGTACACAGTGGGGGGAAGTATTTACACTGAGATATATACAGTACAGGAACCTCAGAAAAGTTAATAAACAGAATCTATAGAATATTTTTATAACTGTTTAAACTCAGAGGGAGACAGGATCCCTGGAACACTGTTTGAGGCCAGGAAGGTTCATGATTCAAGCGACCGTACCTAGAACATAACTGTTACTGGTCTCCAGCGATGTACAAAGTCTGTCGTCTCCAGTCTCTGAATCTGATATCTATCTAGCTTTCTACGGGAAGCGTTTAGAACACCAGTTGGGGGGAAACGTCTAGCTATTCTCACTACTTCCAGGGTCCTCGTTCCAAACGATGCAACATCTTACAGAGATCACCTTTCAATAATATATTTATTGAACATCTGTGGCTGTGAGCTCTCCTCCATCCAATAATTCTGCATCCAAAGCTTGCAGATTTTTCTTTTTCATTCATATTTTTATTAGAAGCAAATAATAATAATAAAATAGCCCAATTTTTGCCCGATGCTTAAGAGGCTAACCGCTGTCTCTGCTCTTTGCACACACTATACTTGTATTGTAAATTGATGCTAGTCATTGTTATGCTGCTCTTTCTTTTTATTATACTGTTTTTATTGCTTCTTTTGTACTACTGTGTCGACGCTGCTACTAGGAGCCAAGACACAAACTATTTCACTCCTACTTAAAAAATTATAGGGATGCGATAATAAAGTTGATTCTGATTCTGATTCATAATATAGTATAAAACATACAGTCAGTTCTTTTTACACAGGCAGACATAATAATAATAATAATAATCTTAATAATCTTTGCGATCCATCGATTCTGAGACTCCCAGTCTGAGGAGCAGAAAACCTATCCCGAGGCTCCCAGTGTGTGTGTGTGTGTGTGTGTGTGTGTGTGTGTGTGTGTGTGTGTGTGTGTGTGTGTGTGTGTGTGTGTGTGTGTGTGTGTGTGTGTGTGTGTGTGTGTGTGTGTGTGTGTGTGTGTGTGTGTGTGTGTGTGTGTGTGTGTGTGTGTGTGTGTGTGTGTGTGTGTGTGTGTGTGTGTGTGTGTGTGTGTGTGTGTGTGTGTGTGTGTGTGTGTGTGTGTGTGTGTGTGTGTGTGTGTGTGTGTGTGTGTGTGTGTGTGTGTGTGTGTGTGTGTGTGTGTGTGTGTGTGTGTGTGTGTGTGTGTGTGTGTGTGTGTGTGGAGCAGTCAGAGGAGCAGAAAACCAATTCTGAGGCTCCCATTCAGAGGAGCAGAAATCCTATTCTCACCTCAGCGTTCTCACCTCCGCTATGGTATTATATATAGATAGTAATAGGCTTTATTTATATTCATCTCAATATCTCACCCAGGGAATTACACAGGGATGCGCTAGACATGGAAGTCATGCACATGTATGTGGACAGCTGCTCACCCCCCCACCCTCCCCCCACACTCACCAGCACACGCATATACAGTACATGCACACATATGAATGCAGTCACATGATCACACAAACACATGTGCACACACACACACACACACACACACATACACACACACACACACACGTGTATTTGCAAGAATACATACATAGACACACTTTCACACTCACAAACACAGACAAATACACATGCATATACATGCAATCATATATTCACACATACACTCACAAGAACAAAAATATGAATATGAGTACCCACACGCACACACATGCATGTGCACACATGCACACACGCATGCACGTGCACACACGTGCACACACGCACACGCACACGCACACACACACACACACACACACACACACACACACACACACACACACACACACACACACACACACACACACACACACACACACACACACACACACACACACACACACACACACACACACACACACACACACACACACACACACACACACACACACACACACACACACACACACACACACACACACACACACACACACACACACACACACACACACACTTGTATACGCAGGCGGGTGCCAGGCTGCTCCTTTGATGCCCCTCCTGCCAAGTGGTCCTGCTGCTTCCTGGCACCTGTCACCGTGGAGACGGCTGATTGCATCATCAGCGCTCGCCCAGAGGGGGAACGATACCGTGCCGAAAGAGAGAGAAATCATCACTCCGTCCTTTCATCTCTTCAGTCACACAGCCCCCCTCCCCCTTTCCTTTTGTCCACCCCACCCCTCCTCCCGCACCCACCAGTCTTTTGTCTCACATCGCCGCCCAACATCGCCGCCCCCTTCCATCGAAAACCCCTAAAAACTAGAACTGACCCCTCCCTCTTTCACATCTCTCTGAGAATGTCAATGATCCCCCCGAGCTAAAGATGTCACTGCCCTCCAATCCCATATGAAGAGACAGCATTCATCTCAAGGCCTTGTTTCATCACGTCTCCGCGGGGAGAAAGAGGAGATTTACTCCTACTGCTCGCGCTGCGCTCGCTGTCCGCACCTAATTACATGTTTGCGGCGATTGTGGGGGGAATTACTATTGGGAGGGAATACCCCTCGGACTGAACGGGCCGCTTGTTGTCGTCGCTGTGATCTCTCGGTCCGCTCAATCGATGTTTTGTGAGGCGTGAACACATCTCTCTCCCAGAGCGAGAATCAGATTGAGACTCTCCATAGAGCTTCTCCACTGACGACTAGAACGGTACTGACTGAGAGAGAGACACCTGCCACCTGCCACGCCCCTGTCCTGCCACCTGCCACGCCCCTGTCCTGCCACCTGCCACGCCCCTGTCCTGCCACCTGCCACGCCCCTGTCCTGCAACCTGCCACGCCCCTGTCCTGCCACCTGCCACTCCCCTGTCCTGCAACCTGCCACCTGCCACGCCCCTGTCCTGCCACCTGCCACCTGCCACGCCCCTGTCCTGCCACCTGCCACCTGCCACGCCCCTGTCCTGCAACCTGCCACGCCCCTGTCCTGTAACCTGCCACCTGACAGATGGACACAGAGACACAGGGACACAGGGACACAGGGACACAGAGACACAGGGACACAGAGACACAGAGACACAGAGACACAGGGACACAGAGACACAGAGACACAGAGACACAGAGACACTGAGACACAGAGACACAGGGACACAGAGACACAGGGACACAGAGACACAGGAACACAGGGACACAGGGACACAGGGACACAGGGACACAGAGACACAGAGACACAGGGACACAGGGACACAGAGAGACAGAGACAGATGGACACAGGGACACAGGGACACAGAGACACAGAGACACAGAGAGACAGAGACACAGGGACACAGGGACACAGGGACACAAGGACACAGGGACACAGAGACACATAGACACAGGGACACAGGGACACAGAGACACAGAGACACAGGGACACAGAGACACGGGGACACAGGGACACAGGGACACAGAGACACAGGGACACAGAGACACAGAGACACAGAGACACAGAGAGACAGAGACAGATGGACACAGGGACACAGGGACACAGAGACACAGAGACACAGAGACACAGAGACACAGAGAGACAGAGACACAGGGACACAGGGACACAGGGACACAGGGACACAGAGACACAGAGACACAGAGACACAGGGACACAGGGACACAGAGACACAGAGACACAGAGACACAGGGACACAGAGACACAGAGACACAGGGACACAGAGACACAGAGACACAGGGACACAGAGACACAGAGACAGATGGACACAGAGACAGAGACACAGACACAGAGACAGATGGACACAGAGACACAGGGACACAGGGACACAGGGACACAGAGACACAGAGAGACAGAGACACAGGGACACAGGGACACAGAGACACAGGGACACAGGGACACAGAGACACAGAGACACAGAGACACAGAGACACAGAGACACAGAGACACAGAGACACAGGGACACAGAGACACAGGGACACAGAGACACAGAGACACAGGCCGGTGGGGTGGAATACAGTATAGAATTACCTGATTTCTCCAAAGTCTTCTTTCAAATCCTCCAGGCGAGCTGTTCACTTACATGAATGGAGTCATGACTAAAACCACAGAAGAAGGTGCCATTACCAGTAATGAACAGCTTGGCTGGAGGATTTGAAAATTACCTTTCAGGAAGAAAATGGTAATTTTATCCTGTGTTTTCAGCAGCAGCTCGTGTTTTTCACCTTTTGGCCTTTTGTCCAGATGATCTGAGCTTTCTGTTCATCACTTCGAAAACACAATGCGAACTTGCAATAATTAGTTATCGACTTCATCCACAGACTCTGCGGCAGTTCATTATAGAGCGTTGTATTTTTTTTATACATACACACATACATACATACATACATACATACATACATACATACATACATACATACATACATACATACATACACACACACACACACACACACACACACACACACACACACACACACACACACACACACACACACACACACACACACACACACACACACACACACACACACACACACACACACACACACACACACACACACACACACACACACACACACACACACACACACACACACACACACACACACACACATACATACATACATACATACATACATACATACATACATACATACATACATACATACATACATACATACATACATACATACATACAAACAATAGAGCTGGGACACAGGCAGAGACGGTACAAACCGTTTAGTGAAGAGGTGGCAAGACGTCACAAGCTGAGAGCGCAAAAGAAACGCTGTCATGGCAGAAGAAACTCCACCTCTAGTCTGTCGGGGAATGGAAGAAACACTACCTCTTGTGTAGGGGAATGGAAGAAACTCTACCTCTAGTGGGTCAGGGAATGGAAGAAACACTACCTCTAGTGGGTCGGGGAATGGAAGAAACACTACCTCTTGTGTAGGGGAATGGAAGAAACTCTACCTCTAGTGGGTCAGGGAATGGAAGAAACACTACCTCTAGTGGGTCGGGGAATGGAAGAAACACTACCTCTAGTGGGTCGGGGAATGGAAGAAACACTACCTCTAGTGGGTCGGGGAATGGAAGAAACACTTCCTCTAGTGTGTAGGGGAATGGAAGAAACTCTACCTCTAGTGTGTAGGGGAATGGAAGAAACTCTACCTATAGTGTGTAGGGGAATGGAAGAAACTCTACCTCTAGTGTGTAGGGGAATGGCAGAAACTCTACCTATAGTGTGTAGGGGAATGGCAGAAACTCTACCTATAGTGTGTAGGGGAATGGCAGAAACTCTACCTATAGTGTGTAGGGGAATGGCAGAAACTCTACCTATAGTGTGTAGGGGAATGGCAGAAACTCTACCTATAGTGTGTAGGGGAATGGCAGAAACTCTACCTCTAATGTGTAGGGGAATATGGCACATTTGACCTGTGTGCATTGATTATTACACACAACAGGTGCGCAGCCACCTAATTAGCTTAACCCAGGGCAGGTGCGGCTGCTTAAATCAAGCCGCCCACACACACACACACACACACACACCACACTATAGCCCTCGTGAATATGTAGGAGAATACCAAGTAGACTGAGGAGACTCTGAGATGTGATACTTAAAACAACAGTGGCTAATTGTATATTACCTTGTTCTGTGTTGTCAATCTTGGACTGATTTGAAGAAGAAAAAAAGACTTCAGGTCCGTGGCTAACTGCCAACCTGTCCATCAAGTCAGCACCAAATCTCTCTCTCACGCACGCACGCACGCACGCACGCACGCACGCACGCACGCACGCACGCACGCACGCACACACACACACACACACATACACATACACATACACACACACACACACACACACACACACACACACACACACACACACACACACACACACACACACACACACACACACATACTGTGACAGAGCCCTGGGTAATACTCGACACAGTAACAACAACATGAGTACATATACTGTGCTGTTTCGTAGCCATTAGCACTACGGCACTAGAATGAAATAAAGCTCAGCTGGATATAAATGCTCCAATAAGTCAAGGTCCATAAAGTCTGTTTCCAACTACGACGTGCCCTTTTTCATTCTGACATCCAGGCAGGATGGTAGGGGGTCAGCTGCTCATCATTGTTAGGGATTTGGGGGAATTTATATCCATTCCAACAGCTGTTATTAAAGATCCCCTCCGCTCAAAAACATGTTTTTTTTATGATTAAAGGAACATGCCAACATTTTGGGAAATTGGCTTACCGTTTTCTCCAGAGAGAGACAAGAAGTTAGATACCAGTTTCCTCTCTGTGCGTTCAGTAGAAAGTGATCTGGCTGCATGTTAGCTTAGCTTAGCACAATGAATGGAAGCGGATAATGACGGGTAGCCTTTGGGAGAGGTGTTAGTTGGACAATGCCTAGGCTAACCGGTCATGTCCTCTTCCATTCATTGTGCTAAGCTAGGCTAACGTGCAGCCAGATAGCTTTCAACGTGCAGCCAGATAGCTTTCTACTGAACGCACAGAGAGGAAACTGGTATCTATCTTCTTGTCTCTCTCTGGAGAAGACGGTAAGCTAGTTTCCCAAAATGTTGCCGTGTTCCTTTAACTCCTCTTGGAGGCGTGGCTTCGACTGTACACAGATTGTTATCTGTGCAGAACTTGTCACCAGAGTGTCTGCTTCACAGTCTTCCCCTGGGAGAGAGAGAGAGAGCTTCTCTGTACTTCCCTGACATCTGAGTACGTGTGATGTCACTAATAGGTTGAACTTGTCATAGTCCAATATATGGTAACTTGACACATTTAGCTCGAGCAAACACAGAAAGCGGAGTAGGTATTGACAGAAAAGATATGTCGCCTGGTGAATATCAAGCTGCTTGTTGCCAATTTGCATATTCATAGATCCTTGCGTTCTTAAGTGGTGGAGTGTGGAGCTCATGAAGAGCGGGAGTCAAGTCAAAGCCAATGTCTCTCTGACGTGCCGAGAGTTTTATAAACATGGTCTTCTTCAGAAGGCTCTATGCAGCGCGGTCCAGCAACAAACACGTTCCTCGAAAAGGCCTGTATGCAGCACGCTCTCCATGGTGCTGAAACCTTTCTACTGTATCTACCTACATCTGTCTGTCTATGCAGCACGCTCTCCATGGTGCTGAAACCTGTCTACCGTATCTACCTACATCTGTCTGTCAGTCTGTGCAGCACGCTCTCCACGCTCAACATTTGTCTCTTCACCAAATTGTGGGGTAACCTTGAAATCAGAATCAGAATCAGAATCAGAAAGGTCTTTTTTGCGTTCGTCACCAGCCCCGGAGCTGAGCTGGATTTGCCTGTTCGAATCCAGCTCACAGCTCCGGGGTTGTCACCAGCTTGGCTGGCCGTCTGCACTGATACAATTGGCTGTATCAGAGGGTGGGAGAAGCTGGCGGGGTGGGTCAGGGTCGTTGTAAACAGCGACTCCTACAGTTCGGTCGGGGCGCCTGCTAAGCGCGGATTGGGCGTGAGGGGGATAGTGTGGTCCTCCCACACGCTACGCCCTCTCAATGAGAATCCGCGCTGCCAGGTGAAAAGAAGCGGTGATTGGCTGGATGTGTGTCGGAGGAAGCACGTGGTAGCCTCCACTCTCCCAGATGATCTGACTGTGGGGGGTAAGTGCGCAGCGACCAGGAAGGGACTGGGAATTGGCATACGACTAACATTGGGATGGGAGAAAATCGGAGGAAAATGGAGGGGGAAAAACAAAGGTCTTTATTGCCAAGTAGTTTTCACATACACGGAATTTGCTTTGGTCGTTTTCGGTGCGACATTAGCGGACAGACATTAAGACAGATAATACAATAAAGAGTTGGAGTCAAATACAATTAAATATGAACTACGTTAAGCACAATACAATATAATATAATTATGAAATAAAATATAGGTCATGTTTCAAGTTTGTTTGTTTATTATTTGTCACATAAAAATAGTACATGTACTTTACGGTGAAATGCTTGGTTCTGTATGAGCCCCTGAGAGTGTGATTCATACAGTAAAAAAGTAAGTAAAAAGTAAGTAAAAGAGGAATATACAATACAATATACAATCTAAAGTACAACCTAAGTACAATCTAAGTACAATGAGTAAAAATGCAGACAATGAGATACAAAACTTTAAGGTAAGGTGCAAAGGCAAATGAGGTATGAATGTAGTGCAAATCTCTTTAAATAGATAGATAAATATAATGTAGTGTTAAAGTGTCTAAAGTGAGTGTCAAGGTGAGTGTTTGTTTAAAGTGTGTGTGTGCATGTGGATGTGTGTGCAATAAGTGTAGATGATGGGTTGTTACATAGAGTCATTGAGCAGGGCTGTACAACTGTAAATAAAGAGGTTGAATCAAATTAAATGGGATATAAACTAAATGAAATATAGCACAATAGAATATAGTACAATTATAAGTAAAACATGTAATAGGAATTGGGCACTCAATAACAACTTTGAAGACAATCAGCCTACAATTTCTGTTCTGTTCTGCAATGTTTCAGCTGCTCAGACATTTCACCTATTTGACCTCCTTAGCCTACTGTGTTTTTTAGTTCATTCCAGTGTTGTAGTCGAGTCACTAAATCTCGAGTCCGAGTCGAGTCTTGAGTCCCCAGTGTTTGAGTCCGAGTCCAAGTCACCAAAGAAGAGCCAGAGTCGAGTCCCCATTAACCTAGTCCAAGTCCAAGTCATCAAGGTTGAGTCACCTCCACTCTGGCGGTCAAAGAGCTGACATACAAATAATAAAAGGTCTACATAAAAGATCAATGACACAGCGGTCACCGTTTCAAAGGGAGTTTATTTACTTTACTTATTACTTACTTACTTATTGAATTGAATTGAATTGAATTGAAAACCTTTATTTATCCCCGAGGGGAGATTAAGAAATCCTTTACAGCATAAACCAGCATAAACAGCGTAACAGCAATTTAAAAACAGCAATTAAAAAACAGTTTATACATAACATACATAACATACACTTATTAGTATTTGTTAAAAACAAGATGGACAAGTACACAGGGATAGAAATAGCTAAAATAGGACTAAAAAGGGCTAAAAAAGTGGTGAAAAAGAAACAAGTCCAATCATGAATGTGTTGTTAAATAATTAAATTAATTGTTACAGTCCACAACCCAGCTCCTCCAGTCCACAGCGGTTAGCCCGTCCTGGCCCTGCTTGGTTGTGGAGCCTGATTGCCACCGGCACAAAGGACTGCCCAAAGCGCTTTGTTGATGAGTCTGTGGCTAAACGTGGACCGCATTGCGGTCAGCTCATCATAGAGGGGGTGGCAGGGGTTCTCAAGGATAGCATGCAGCTTCCTCCTCCTTACTTACTTACTTACTTACTTACTTACTTACTTACTTACTTACTTACTTACTTACTTACTTACTTACTTACTTACTTACTTACTTACTTACTTACACTTACTTACTTACTTACTTACTTACTTACTTACTTACTTACTTACTTACTTACTTACTTACTTACTTACTTACTTACTTACTTACTTACTTACTTACTTACTTACTTACTTACTTACTTACTTACTTACTTACTTACTTACTTACTTACTTACTTACTTACTTACTTACTTACTTACTTACTTACTTACTTACTTACTTATTTACTTTACTTATTTATGGTAGTTTGATATATCAAAAGAATATCAGGGTCAGAGCCAATCAGAGGCAGCGTAAAGGCGGGTCTTCACAGAATGCGGGTGAAAGGGAAATCGCGCTGTCTGAGCTGGCTTAAACAATGGCAGGTCTGCTAAGAATCTAAAGTACATTTTCGGGTATTCCAGCCCTCGTTGACAGAAGGGTGTGGTTTTCAGAAGGACCGTGCCATGTGGACTTTATGTCTAAAGTCGAGTGTTAAACGCCATTTTGAGACCGAACATGAGAAAACTTTCAAGGATGAGGCAGAAAAGGCTGAATCCATCAAATGTGCCCTGTCCATGTATGGGATGACAGCATTCTTGTATAATGGTCATCAGGGGAGGAAATTAGGCCACTTTACTCGCCAAATGCGAGTATTTTTTACGTTTGGCGAGTGATTCATGAAGACCACTCGCCAGTCTGGCGAGTATACAAAAAAATAAAACATTCTGCAATCACTGCACTGGCAAACGGTGCGCGTCTTCTGAGTGTTCGCTTTAGTTGACAGTGCCACGAGAGCACTGCACAAGACCACCCGCGGACATATAATGTTTAATAAACGTTTGCGCAGTACTGGCCAACCCGCGGACATATAATAATAATAAAAGTCCCGCGGTACTACTAGGCTAGCCATCAGGAGCACTCGCAAACAGATAACGTTAAACACAGCAGAATATGGAAAACAGACAGACTGACCAACGGGGAACTGCATCCAACCCTAGTACAACCATCGAGTATAAGTTACTAAGGACACATTTAAATCAGAGGTGTAATGTTGTCTACTGGAACTGTATACAATGGTTAGCTTCTAGTTAGCGTTTTAGATATAGGTGCTTGCTAGCTAACGTTAGCCCCGTGTGCTCAAAGCAGCCAGCTAGGTGTATATCTGTTATGACTATAATGTTTCCAAAAAAGCACCGGACTACGACGTAAGGTTAGACATTTTATTTCATGCTCAAAAGCCCCTGGCTTGCACATCGCAGTCACGAAAGGGGCTAGCTCAACCAGTGCACTGTGCACACAACGTCAACAGCACACCAACCCAACTGACGTTACCACAACACTTGACGTTACTTCACAGCACTGTCGTTAAGACCACCGTGCTGTCTTAAAGGCACAGTGTGCCTACCCAGATGCATACACAACATTGACGCGGCTTGACATACAAAGAAGTAATTATCACAATTAGCGATTTTTTTTGTCTGGTAAAAAATCTCTTTGGCTGGTAAAAAAAATCAGATACTCGCCAGTTGGCTGGTAAGCCAAAAAGTTAGTTTCCTCCCCTGATGGTCATATATAATTAGTACAATGTCTTGATTATGGGAGAACATTTTGATTAAAGCTGTTGCTATGTATGTTGCCTATATGAATGGAATAAAGGTTGGAGATTTAAATTTTGATGTGGTGTCATAATTAAACTTAATGTTAACCTTAATGTTGATATGGCACACTGATTAACAAGACCACTTTAAAATGGCACTTCATATAAAAAACATTGCCTACCCATGGCCTACATGAAACGTTCTTTTTTAAAGCACACATTTCACAAATCAGTTGAATTTGCAATAGCGACAGCTGAAATGAAGATGAATTGTCATTATTTGATGATTTACAAAGCACTCATTTCAATACAGCTGTTGTTGTTTTCGATGAGAACAACTGGCTCTCACCCCCCCATCTCTCGTGACAGCAAACGTCTGTCCTGTTTGTACACTAACATCGTGGTGGGATAAACAGGGCTATTCATGATCAACCGGAGCAGCTCCACATTTAGCCTCTCAATGACATCCCATCATCATCCTCTGGCTGACAGCTATGCAAAAAGCACAACCATGAAACCCATTCTCTCTCTGTATAAGCAGGCTCTCAAGGTGCTGGACCGAAAAACCATTATACTTACCACCACTGTCACATCCTCAGCAAGTACAGATACCTGACAAAATACACTGATGCCTGCCTACTGTTCAAGATTTTAAATGGCAAGGCCCCTCCACCTCTCAGTACTTTTGTCAAACAAAAAAACATCTCATAATAGGTCCACAAGATCGAGAGGGGACTGTACTGTGCCGTTTAGGTCCAGCTCCTTCAGTCAGTCCTGTTTTGCAGTCAGAGCCACTCAGTTTTGGAACACCCTACCAACTGAAATAAGACCCTGTGCTACCTACCACACCTTTACAAATATAATTATGTTGGATTGTGTTGCAAATATTGTGTTTTACTTTTAAATGCTTCTGTTTTAGGTGTATGGTTTTATAACATCTTGCCAAAAGGACTACAGTTGCGAATTAGCCAGCTGGCTAAAACTGGCACGTTTACAGAAACGTTGATTGATGTGTACTGTCCTTTTTAAATAAACTGAAATTGAAACAGCTGAGAGAGAGTCGTCCACGTTCACACACATCGAATGAACCGAAGATGGTAGTATAGTAATGTAGAGGTGTAACGGATGGTAGTATAGTAATATAGAGGTGTAACGGATGGTAGTACAGTAATGTAGAGGTGTAACTGATGGTAGTATAGTAATATAGAGGTGTAACGGATGGTAGTATAGTAATATAGAGGTGTAACGGATGGTAGTATAGTAATATAGAGGTGTAACGGATGGTAGTACAGTAATATAGAGGTTTAACGGATGGTAGTACAGTAATATAGAGGTGTAACGGATGGTAGTACAGTAATGTAGAGGTGTAACGGATGGTAGTACAGTAATATAGAGGTGTAACGGATGGTAGTACAGTAATGTAGAGGTGTAACGGATGGTAGTACAGTAATGTAGAGGTGTAACGGATGGTAGTACAGTAATGTAGAGGTGTAACGGATGGTAGTACAGTAATGTAGAGGTGTAACGGATGGTAGTATAGTAATATAGAGGTGTAACGGATGGTAGTATAGTAATATAGAGGTGTAACGGATGGTAGTACAGTAATGTAGAGGTGTAACGGATGGTAGTACAGTAATGTAGAGGTGTAATGGATGGTAGTACAGTAATGTAGAGGTGTAACGGATGGTAGTACAGTAATGTAGAGGTGTAACGGATGGTAGTATAGTAATATAGAGGTGTAACGGATGGTAGTACAGTAATGTAGAGGTGTAACGGATGGTACCGCGAAGTGCAGTCACAAAGGACTTCAGATGTTGTGAAGTGACTGGGGTGAGTAGCGGTGCTGTGGGTTAAACTCACTCTCATCCTCAAAAGACTCATAGACACGTTACAAAGCAGTGAATTCACCTCTTGGTATAGCGGTCTGTGCTGTTGCCCGCGGCGTGGGAGACCTGGGTTCGAAACTCCCTTGTGGGGCATCGAAGTCACAACCGTTACAGTGGTTCTGTTTTTAGGGTGGAACGTGTTTCTCTTCTTCTTTGTTCTCTTTCTCGGTCAGCCCTGGCAGCCCTGTTTTGTTCTTGCTCCGCAGCTCCGAGAAGACCCACGCGAAGCGGGCCGGGCGCCGCCTGGAGACGGACGTGTGCATGGCGGGTCACCAGGTGCCCGACCCGGAAGTGATCCAGAACTACGTGAAGAGGGTGAGTTGACGAGGGCCGTGGCTAGAGTATCGGCATTTCGTTGAACTAACCCGTCATCATTTTCACCTAAAAACCCACACCTTGATCCTGCCCTCACTGGAGACACACTCCACCCTAATCCTAAAATAGAGAGTTTTTGTTTTTTGTTATTATAGATTTTCAAAAATAACGTTAAATGTGTGGTTTTGTACACACATACAGGTTTTGTTTATACATACAGTATAAAACTGTATTGCACCATTGCATTTTACCCACTGCTAAAAATTTGCACATTGCTCATTGCACATCACACAACATAATTTTTTTCTAGTTGGAACTGTACATAGCCATTTTGCTATTTAAATTGTATATACTATAATATCTACATCCTGTTATCTGCACTGCACACTTTTTAGAACTGTATATAGTCATCTTTATTTTAGTCATATTTTATCTTCTTTTATCCTTATTCTAGGCTAATTTTATTTTATTTATATTATATTATATATTTTTTTTGATAAATTTTTTTTATTATTATTCACATGAAACAAAACACATTAAACACAATCACAATACATAGAACTTCACAAGAAAATAACAAAAACAATAATAATACAGAATAACAATTTATACAGACAAAGAGAAAAGAAAACAGAGTTCAACCTTCTAATTTCTAAATCCAAGGGGTACTATCTAATAAATGGTCTTTCCCAGTGTTCAGCCCCGATTCCCGGCCGTGTGACCTTATATTAATAAAACGTACATCTCCAATTCACCACAAGGACCACTTTTTGAGAACACGACCCGAAAACAGAGCAATGAACCTTCATGAAAAAACAAAAACCTGTAGAGGTGTTCCATAGACTCACAGAGACCGTGTAAAAGTGACCAAACAGTGAAGAAATAGTTAAATAGCTTCCCCCCCATTAAATCCCCAGCTAAACTCAAGAGGACAAGACAAAAGACAAGACAGACAAAACATTTCCTCCTCCCCCTCCCAAGAGACCGCCGGACCCCCCCGATCAAGCACCCCAACCCCGCTCAGCCGCACACGGCGGTCCTTACCTTCTCAGCTGCTGCGAACCACAGGTCAATGCCAGCCTGTCCTACCCCAATCACCCGCGCCGTGGATATCTCAAGATAAATCACATCCAATAGTGTTAGGGACCAGTTAATCACTGTAAGCTTCTCAGGCTACTTCCATCTCATTGCTTTTAGCTTCTTCGCTGCTGTGACACCCGCTAGGACAACCCTTTTTAGTTGAACGGACGCAGGTAGTGTCGTTATATCGTTCAGGAGTAGCGTAACAGCTGTGAATGGGATAGTTAAGCCACACAGGTCTGAAAGTTTGTCCGTTATTGACCTCCAGAAGCGGGCCACTGGTGGGCAATCCCAATACATATGCATATAAGTGCCAGTGGCCTTTTGAGAGCACAAAGTGCACCGAGAGTCGGTTATCAGTCCCATAGCAAATAGCTTCCTAGGTGTAAGATAGGTCCTATGAATATAATTAAAATGAATTTGCTGGTGATTGGGGTTGCGGGAAGATAATGCCACATTTGCCCAAACATCATCCCAGTCAAACTCGGGGTCCAACTCCGGGATATCCACACGCCAGATTGTATCCAATGATACATTTTTATACGTGGATTGAATTAAGAGCGTATAAAAGTCTGAGACAAACCCTCTGGATGTCGTCCTGTCCACTATGAGCCTGAGGAAGGGGTGTGGGTGCAAAGCTTGAGCCCACGGCACGCCATGCGCCCTCAGTGCTGACCTTAGTTGAAGGTAAAGAAAGAAGGACTCACCGGGAAGATCATAAAATTCTCTTAAGTCCTGAAACGCACGGAGGCCGTTCTTATCATAAATATCCTCCAGAGTATGCACTCCCCTCCTTTGCCATTGAGGAATATTAACCGGCTTGTGCCCAACAAGTAATTGCTGGTTATTAAAAATTGGAGAGTCCAGGTGCCATGGGCATTTAACCCCACACGACCTCTGTACATTACGCCACGTTTGGATCACGTGAGTTATGATCGGTCCATACCTCAGCCGGCATTTCGAAATAGAGACAGTGGAGTACACTACATCCTGCAATCTTAGCGGTGAGACCGCCGCCGCTTCTAAGGAGCGCCACGATACAGCCTCTACAGGGTCTAGCCAGCACGTCAGAGGTCTCAGTGAAAAGGACCAGAAATAAAGCTTAAAATCAGGGATTGCGAGGCCCCCATCTTGTTTTCTACGTTGAGTAGTAGCCCTTTTGATTCTCGGGCGTTTGTTATTCCAGATAAACTTAGATACCATCGATTGTACCTTGCGCCAGTGGTCTATTGGAGGGGGCAGGGGGAGCATTGAGCTAACAAAATTTATCCTAGGCAGGACGTTCATTTTGATTATGGAAGCCCGGGCTTGTAAGGAGTTAGGAAGGGGCGACCACCTGTCTAGATCCTGCCGTATTTTATCATAAGTACCCGTGAAGTTGTACTTAGTAGTTTGGTTCAGCGTGGGGAATATCTCTATGCCCAAGTATTTAAAATATTCTACTATGGGGATATCAGCTGGTAGTCGTACCGCCTTGGCCAGCTCATTAAGAGGTAGGCAGGCTGATTTGTTCCAGTTAATCTTAAAGCCTGACATTTTACCAAAGTCGTCGATTATTCTCAATAATTTTGTGGCCGACCGGGAGGGGTCGTCCATGAAAATCAGCAGGTCATCCGCATAGAGAGCAATTTTGTGTGGAGTATTATTGACCATTATGGGGACAATGTCCTCCGATTGCCTAATAAATTGGGCCAAAGGTTCGAGGGAAAGCGCGAACAGTCCTGGGCTCAGAGGACAACCCTGTCTAGAAGATCTGGAGACTGGAAAGAGTGTGGAACAGTTTTTGCCTGTCAGTATCATCGCAGACGGCGAGGCATACAGGACTTTAATCATATGAATAAAACTCTTCCCATGACCCATGACCTCAAGTACCTTCCACAGGTATGACCACTCAAGTCTGTCAAACGCCTTCATGGCATCCAAAGACAGAACTGTGGACGGAGTTGTATTGTCTTTACTGTTATCGATTACATGCAACAGCCTCCTAAGATTATCTGTAGCCAGACGCCCCGGGATAAAACCAGTTTGATCGCAGTGTACCAATACCGTCATAAATCTCTGCAGGCGGCGGGCCAGCACCTTGGCAAACACTTTTAAATCGGCCCGAGAAGACTCAAGGGCCTATAGCTACCACAATCATTGGGATCTTTGTCCTTCTTGAGAAGTAAGGAAATCAACGCCATGTTGACATCTCTTGAGAACTCCCCTTGCTCGATAGCATAATTGATCATATCGAGCATCAATGGACCCAGTTGGTCCCAAAAAGCTAAATACACCTCGGGTGGAATACCATCCCAGGCTGGTGCCTTGCCCCTCTGCATTTCAGCAATCGTCTCCCTCAACTCCATAAGAGTGATCGGTTTCCCCAGTTCCTTGGCCTCTTCCTCAGAAATGTGGGGTATCTCAAGCCCGCCAAAGAACGATTCAAATTTAGAGTCGTCGAGATTAACCTCTGAGCTATATAACTGCGAGTAAAACTCTTTAAAAGTGTTGTTGATCCTTTTCGAATCAGTAGTGATTGTACCCTGACGCGTCTTGATCGAGGGGATATCCGAGAAATGATCATTCGAGCGTATTTTCATTGCCAATAGATGGCTAGGCCTGGAGCCGTGAAAGTAGTAATTTTGCCTTGTCCTATGTATCAAGAACTCAGACTGTTGTTTAAGTATGGAGTTTATTTCCTTCTTGACTATCTTACGTTGTGTGTTTAGTGGATCACTATAGTTAGTTTGCAAAGATGCGTATAGATCCGCATATAATGTTTCCAGTCCTTCTAGTTTTTTTGACCGGGATTTACGTAAGTTGGAGGCGAAAAGTGTGACATGACCCCTGATAAATCCTTTCAATGCGTTCCATAGGACCCTGGGGTCATCGACCGTGCCAACATTGATCTGCAAGAATTCAGCTAGTTTACTCCTGAACTCAGAGCAGAGATCATCG
This sequence comes from Notolepis coatsorum, assembly GCF_963971535.1. Classification (NCBI taxonomy): domain Eukaryota; kingdom Metazoa; phylum Chordata; class Actinopteri; order Aulopiformes; family Paralepididae; genus Notolepis; species Notolepis coatsorum. The sequence goes on from NC_140168.1 coordinate 87,413,364, forward strand.
TTCTTTAATAAGGTTGAGTTAAAACACCACCTGGGAGCTCTCGTGGAGAGCCTGCCAAAGGTTGCCACAAGGAAAATCCCCTTGTGGTCCAAGAGAGCCAGGGGAACCAATGAGACGTCGAAACTATCAAACAAATTAGGGGATGCGAATGCATAGTCTATTCGAGAGAAGGTTTTGTGTCTGGCAGACAGGTGAGAGTAATCCTTGAGGGTGGGATTGGATAAGCGCCATAGGTCTGCGAGCCCAGTGTCCTGGGCCCACATCCTGAGGGCCTTAGAGGACCGTTTTTGGTCGCTTGTTTCAGAGGATCCGGACCTATCCATCTCCGCATCCCAGCACGCATTAAAATCGCCACCCACAATGAGAGCGTATCCAGTAAGTTCCAACATATTCTTCGTGATTGTATTATAGAACGCTGAATCAAATGTGTTAGGGGCATACAATGCTATTATTGCCATCTTCCTATGAGAGAACTCAACTTTTGCTATAGTAATCCTTCCCTCCGTGTCCGACCACACATCCAGGACTTTGATATCAAGGTTACGTCTTGTAACTATGACGACTCTTTTCGTCTTATCATCGGCTGAGGATGAGGAGATAACGTGATATTGTCGATTTGCTAGCCTTGACACATCACCCACCAATAAATGCGTCTCACTAAGGAGAGCAATGGCAATATTTCTTCTCTTCAATAACCAAAGGACACTGGCACGCTTGTGTGGGGCGTTAAGACCTCCTGCGTTCCAAATTAAGATATTCAGTTTAGCCATGGTCGAGTTTGTCTAAATGCGTAGAGAACATACCAGTGCAGCCAGGCTGAGTACAGAGGCGCTGATCCAGGCGGGCCCAGACGGTCAATCCCAGGAGTTCAGTCCTTCTACTCTAAACCCTAACCCACCCGTCCTATTATAAGCCCTCCTATACCCACTCTCCAATCCCCACCCTATGCCCCATCCACTAAGGATGGTCATCTTCCTATCATTTCCCACTAGAGTCATGGATCCAATAAGACGCTCCCCACTCCGACCCCCCTCTAGATAAACCCCTGATTAAACCCCCACTAGTCCAATAAACACAAATAATAATAAAAATAAAATTCAATAAAGATATCGGTCGAAAACCACCTGAGCCTTGGCCCCAACATGAGATAACCATAATGGAAAAAATAGCCATTATTATATAACAACTCAACATCAACCCTGCAACCATCTATTTCCGAGTCTGCGCATCAACGTCGCAATGTTATAGTACAAATGGATAAAGGAAAATTCAAAACAAAATTAAATTAGAGCATACCAGCATATAGTCTAAGGTAGGATCGGGTTCCAGGTAAATTGTGCAAACAAATGTCATTTAAACAACGATAATAAGAGGAAGGGGAAAAGGGGGTTATGGTCAAAGTGCACACCTGTAAGTTCCCCTCTGATCAGGCACCACGGCTGGAATGACATAACCTATGTAAGAATAGAATTAAACACATTCATTAACCCGGGGATGGTAAAAAGCAATACCTGACACAACCTGTTATCATATCTTGTTTATATATATATTCAACCGATCTTCTCCTACCGGAGCCCAAAGCTCAAAACAGCCTGGATATAAAAATAACAGCATACAAGAAGTTAGTTAAGGACCCGATCACCGTTGAATTGTGCGAGCCGATTACACTTAAACAGCAACAACAACCAAAGTGTGTAAATATTAACGGGTCTCGAATGTCTCAGCGCAGACGATAGACGCAGCCCGCTAGCTAGCCCGAGGCTAGCACGTAAGCTAGTGATGAATCCGGATAGCACGTTAGTCTATTATGTACATTGTTCAGCTAGCTCGTTAGCTTCCAAAGAGGCGATACACAAGTACGACCATGAGGTCAGCTTTAGCAAGTAACAGAAGTCATTGGGAAGCCCCGCTAGTTGGATGGGTAGTGGGCAGTTAGCATGTCTGGGCATGACAGCAAGTGTTTGTGAATAGCCGGCCCTAACAATGTATTCAGGCCCACATCGCCACGTCACTCACCCGATATAGTTATCAAGCTACATTCTCGGGTATCCCCTCGAGATATTCCTTCGCTTTATCCAACGACCAAAATGAACGCCGACCATCGACCTTATCCAACACAGATAATTTCGCGGGAGTGAATAGTGTGGGCCTCAGGCCTAGTTTCCAAAGCCTGGACAAGACCACTTTGTATTCGCCTCTCTGTGCTTGAACCTCCGGTGTAAAGTCTTCGAAAATGGCCACTTTGTGATCGCCAAGCCTCAGATTACCCCTTCTGGCATGAGCCGACCGCATGATGAGTTCCCTCTGCTGAAGCCTGTTCAGCTTGACGATGATGGGCCTCAGCTCTTTGTTCACAACAGGAGTGGACCTGCCCGCTCTGTAGGCCGACTCACAGACCGGAGGCGAGGGGAGGACGTCATTTCCCAGTATTTTTTGCAGCAATTCCGGCATGGTCTCAGAGAGACGGCCTTCCCCGCTGCCCTCCGGTACTCCAACAATCCTGATGTTGTAGCGTCTCTCCCGGGACTGTATTTCCTCAATTACCGACTGTAGTTTGGTAACTTCAGCCTGCCTAGCCAGCAGGGAGGACTCGAGATCCACCATCTTCTCGCCCTGTAATGATACCTCCGTCGTTAGCGCAGCTAGCTCGATAGCATTAGCCGAGGAGACAGCGTGCAGCGACTCCATCTTGTCTATCAGCGGGACGAGCGCCAGCCTTATTTCCTCTGATATCTCTCGATGAAGGTTGACACAAAAATCCGCCAGCACTTTCTTTTGTGCTTCAGCGAAGCGTGTCTCAGACTCTGCATGTAGCTTGGTCATGACCAAGAGCACAGCTTCGCTTATCTCACCGACACCGGGCGATGGTGCGGCCAGGCCCGGCGGTGGTTTGCTGGTTGGGGCGCTCATGGATCTGGTTTCCACCACCGACATCGCAGAAGGTCGAAAAAAGTCGACGACAGTATTTGAAACACGACAACTTAGCAAGCAGACAAAAAACAAATAAAAATTAAATAAAGACTAATGGGGAGAAACGTATATTCTGCACGGTAGAAGGGAGCTCATGTGAAACACGTCTACTCCATGATCGCTCAGCTCCGCCCCCCATTATATTATATATTATATGGATGCTGCGATGGCCGAGGAACCACAACAAATTTACTATTTTTTTGCTGAAAGGTACTGAATGATCTGAATCTGAATCTGAATTTGAATTTGAAAAAGGCCACTTCAACCTTAAATGGAGCTACTGATTAGGAGATGCAAGTAGAGTTGGGAGGAAAACATGTTCCACGAGAGATAGTTAGCACTAACTTGAGGCCTGACCTAGTATTATGGTCGCGGTTAGTTTACGTCATAGAATTGACCGTGCCTTGGGAGGATTCAGTGGAGGAGGCTTATGCAAGGAAAAAGCTTAGATATGCAGACTTGGCAGCAGAAACTGAACAGCAAGGATGGAAAGCTAGGGTTTGTCTGGTGGAAGTAGGATGCAGAGGATTTATAGCACGATCGACTTTATCATTATTGGGAGAGTTGGGGATTCGTGGGCAGAGGTGCCCACTTGATAAGCCTGGTGATATGCTGGCTCTCGCTGCCTGGACTGATTTTCAGGACTCGCGACTCAGACTTGGACTTGGACTCGAGCATTGACTGCATTCGGACTCAGAAGGTGCAGACGAGGACTCTGACTTGTTAATTGATAAATACAGTTATTTATTTGTATATATTTTTTGTAATAGGCCCTAATCATTTGGCATAAGATATTGATGGCTAGTGCATTTGTTTGGCTATTGTGTCACAAAGTAAATAAACTCCCTTTGACATCTATCTACATGTTGGGTTGTGGTGGCCATTAGGGGCCATGTGGTGGGATCTGTAGCATCAGCATTGTCAATACCTGGAGTTATTTTAACCATTGTAACATTTTACCCATTTTATAATTTTACCCATTTTAACATTTAACATTTGAACCATTTCCTCCTGCACCCACACCCCTTACCCTAAACCGTGTTCATCATCTCTACCCATACACCCTTTACCCTAAATGGTTCCTCTCTGCACTTGTGGGGTGCTTTGGGTCATGATGCCCCTTTTCCACTGCATGGTACCTACTCGACTCTACTCTACTCTACTCTGCCTTTTCGGTTTTCCATTACCAAAATTTGCGGATGGTACCTGGTACCCGGTACTTTTTTTGTACCGGCTTTCTCGAGGTTCCAGGCGGGTAGAAGTGGTACCAAAAAAGTTACGTTAAACACTGCAGACCACTGATTGGTCAGAAGAGAGAAGCGTCACACGTTGGAGCGTCTGCACAAAAACAGAAACCCGCCATCTCTAATGCCTCGCATAGGATTTCATTATTTGTTTGCAGCAGGAACAAGTGCAATAAACAAAAAAGGATACATTCACTGTGTATTCTGCCTCTTTTATTGATGAAACAAAACCAACATCAACACAATTTACCACCGAGCAGGGAGTTTACTCTCACAAAAAGATAGCTGATTTGTTAGCTTATGTGATTGTGTTTTACCGTTAGCATAACGGCTAGCGTACATAGCGTGCACAGATCAATATAACTCGCTATTGATTGTTTGTACTAGTAACGTTAATGCTAGTAGAATAGACACAACGTGAGGTAATCATCATCATCCATTTTAAACCGGTTATTACCTAATGCTAACGTTAGTAGAATAGACACGAGAGGTAACGTTAACGCTAGTAGAATAGACACGAGAGGTAACATTAACGTTAGTAGAATAGACACGAGAGGTAACGCTAACGCTAGTAGAATAGACACGAGAGGTAACGTTAACGTTAGTAGAATAGACACGAGAGGTAACGTTAACGCTAGTAGAATAGACACTCGAGGTAACGTTAGCAGAATAGACACACCGAGAGTCTGGTTAATGTTGTTATTGATTGATTGATTGATTGATTGATTGATTGATTGATTGATTGATTGATTGATTGAAAATTGTGTTTACTCTGGCTTGCTCCAAACCCTCACGGACATAGCTATGCTCACGGAGCTCTCATGCTGTACGCCAGCGGCCCCGCCTCCCCACACGGAGACAAACGGAGTACTACCTGCAGTGGAAAAGGAACAAAGTACCAGGTACCTAAAGCGAGTAGAGTAGAGTAGAGTAGAGTAGGGTCGAGTCGAGTAGGTACTATGCAATGGAAAAGAGGCAGAGACACGTGCCTTGGGGAGGTTTGGCAGGAAGCGTCCCCTGGTCAAGAAAAGCCACTCAAGGGGTTTGGAGGGAAATACAGAAGCCCCGGGCTAAACCCCAGTCCTGACAAACCATGTGTCTCTCTGGGGGACTTGGGGCACCCTGTGGTGGGGGGGCTGGTTCTTTCATCGCCCACCGTGTGGCACCCGGTCTTAGGTGGGGGAGCTGGCATTCACAAGCCTGATGGCCTGTGGGTAGAAACGGTTTGTCAGTCTCGTAGTCCTGGCTTTCAGACTCCTGCATCGCCTGCCTGCCTGGAGCTCACCATTTCCTCCTTACCCTAAACCTGGTTCATGTCTTATTCCCTACCCCTACTAGACGGGTCAATATATGGTTGAACCTCAAAGAAATTGCAACAAAAGGTTTTTCAATGGATTCTGGTACCATTGGTCATGCTAAATAACATACTAAAAGTCTACTAAAATCTAACCTTGCGAAAGTGGTCATTTCAAGATTGCGGCCGCCAATACACTATTCACTACAGGTGAATAGGGTAAATAAATTAACTAACATATATCACCATGAAACTTCCCAAGTTGATTGCTAACATCAATACAATTATTTTTAGTATTACAAGTTTTCTGAAATTGTATGTTTAAATATGCAAATGAGGCCATATCTGATTAAATATATGCTGAATTGAATACATTTTTGAGAGTGAATGTGAATGCAAAAGTCAGCAATTTATAAAATGTTGTACAGTCTATGATTGCTACTGTACACACAGTGTTATTTAGGCTACAGACACTAGCAAATGCGAATCCACAATACAACTTCAGTGTGACTGGTTATATATCGTACTTGGCTTATCGCGTCCCGCTCTTAAGCCTATCGAGATATACCTCATCTCATGTACCTATTGTACTCCATCACGAATAAAAACAAGTACACCCACACCTGCCGGGTCCCGCCTCTATGGAGGCGTAGCCTATAAGACAGTAGGCATGGTCACCAATACACTCTTCCTCTATTTTCGTTTCCATCATAACGGATGCAGTGCACCTTATGTTAACTAGTTGTTATGAAAAGATTATGAGAAATTGCGTAATGTTGAAAGTTACCGGAGGTTTGCTTACCCCTGGAATCTTCGGGGCATGTTTCAGCGACACGTCGGGCCTATTCTGATGTTTCCGCTGCAGATCCAGGAAGCAGCGTGCAAGGTTGGCTATCGAGCCGGCTTGTACACAGGTAGGCCCTGTGTCATCAGGCATGGGTATTAGTGTTAGTAATGCTGGGTTGTTTTGTTACACAACCATGTTGTGTGTCGGCGCCAGGGGCGGGATGGTTTGGTGGACGTTTCACTGCAGTGAACGGGTTCCAAACGGTCCTGGAAGCGTGCTGTTAAACAACTAATGAAGCTACATGCTAACACTACTGCTACGCTGTTCTAATGTCTCCGCCGTGGGATGTTGCTGCTTTTCCCTCCTCTTGCCCGGTTCATCAATGAAGGTCAGTTGGTAGCTAATGTGGGGGTTTTGCTGAGTCCTATTTTACCCTTTTTATGGGTAAATGGGTTGTCAACAGGGTGTGCCATGACTAGGTAGGCCTAGCCAGGTAGCGTTAAACCTGTGCCCCGGCGGGGCTTTGAACGGGGTTTTCCACCCGGAAGCCGATGCTTGAGGCTCGGCGGGTGGCAGTAGATCTATACTACTGCAGGACGGGACTTAGCGGCGGCCCGTGTTGTGGCTCAGCTGACTGTTTTCTGTCCATAGTAGCGTTGAACGCTATGCTATAGTAGTGTAGTGGGCTACTGTTTGTTCTGTCTCTCCGCTACGAGAATGTCTGTCTATGCTACAGCTTTCTCTCCTCTCAACCATTCCTGCTGACGGTCAATCGGTGTCTATTGGGGGAGTAGTGCGGGGGGGGCTTTGTTTACCTTTTGGGTAAATGGGCTAAGCTGGGGCTGGTGTGCTGTTGTGAATATTTTGAATGAATGCAGGACTGGTTTTCTCTGGTCCGCCTCCCCTTAACGTTGTGTATATGGGCTTGCTCATTCTACAGTATTTTGTGGTGTTAGTTATTTTATTCATTTAACCCCTTCATGGTGCACACCACAGTGGAGGTTGCTGTTTGCAACCACCAATGGTGCTCCGTGTTAACATCAGTCCTTTGCTTTTGACATATTGAAACAGTGCCCCGCCCAGCCGACGCCATGGGTGGGTCGGCCTGGCGAGTGGCTGGTGGGCTGCTAAAGCCTGTACCGCCACGGTATGGAATTGGCAGCGATTAGAACTGTGTTCGAATTGCTGTTTTTTCTATAAAAAAAATTGTGTCTGGTGGCGGGGCCTTGAGGGCCAGCCGACGTCGACACATCGCGAGGTTGTTGACGTTATTAGCTTTGACCTAGCCGCAAGCTATAACCGCTCAGGGTTCCCCTCTCCGCAGGGGATTTTGGTCTTCTGCTGGAGCGCGGGCGGTATTGTCCTAGGCCCCACACCGCCTCACACCACGCAGCCAGAAGAAGAGAGAGCACGGCCTCGTCAGCGGCGATGACGAGGCCCTCGACAGGCGGCCATGTTTCCCCCGCCAGAGGTATCCTGGGCGTTGAATCGACAGGTGTCCACAAGGCCGACAGCCTTGGCGGCCGAGGGATCGGCCATGTTGGATGGGCTCAGCTTGAACAACAAGCCGTCGCCGCCCTGCCGCGAGCAGCCCGCTCTCCGATCACTCCCTCCCCCAACACCAGCGGAAAAAGGGGGCTCTGATTGTTTCCTTTGGCTGCGGGCCGCGTGCCTTCGTTGAAGCGCGGGCGGCCCCACTTTTCGCTTCTCATGGGGACAGGGGCTGACACCCAGTTGATGGCTGAGCCTGGGTCTGTCCGTGAGAATGTTGTGCTGTCAAGCGGATCCCACACCATAAGCTGTGTAGGTGAGCCTGGTGTTACGTCTGTCAACTATAAGTGTTGTCAGCAGGGGGGCTCGAAACCTTTTGAGGCACACAGTGCGGGCTTCCCCGGCCTCGCCTTCGCCAGGCCAGGTATCATGTACAGATACCGAGATGTCACTCCATGTTACCTGCTACCTGTTACTGCACAATGTTGTTTCCTTCTTTTGATTCTATTATATGTACCACTGTATTGCACATCGTTGCGGGCAAGACCACCCGCATTTCATTGTATACCTGTATGCCGTGACAATAAAAACTCTTGACTTGACTTGACTTGACTTGACATGTTGGTACCTCCCACTCCCGCGAGATCGGCAGTGGTCTGAAATGAAGAGGTGCGCGTGATTTAGGTGGTAGTAATATCACTGCAGGGCTACGGTGTGTAGGAACCCATGGGGTCCTCACACCTTGCATGTTCGGCTGCAGAACAACTCCTCAGCATGTTCTAGAGGGGTGTTCAGTGGGGGGGCTTTTGTCACCTAGATTGATGTCAGCTTCCCCCGTATCAAACCGGCCCTTTCTGTCGGGGTCCCCCCTTGGGTGCGATTGCCTCGTGGGTAGTGTCAGGTTCCGACCCAACTCCACGGAACGCTCTGCTCGCAAGGGTCCAGGGTTGGCTACGCACAGCGGGTGGGACCGGGCCAACTATCTACAGTTCCTAGCGGACCTGCGCCACATGGCGGCGGGTGCGTTGGGAGTGTCATCACATATGATACGGCAGTACCATATGTCGAGGTGGATGGAGAGAACGCTGAGGCGGGGACTTGTGTTTACACAACCCCACCCGTTTTCGGGTTTGGTACAGACCCTATTGTCAGGGTCACCAGCAGTGACAGCTCTGGTCAACGAGATCCAATCTCTGTGGACGAAGCAAGCCATCGTTGTGGCGTTCTCCTCCCGGTGTTCTCTGGTTGAGAAATCGGGAGGGGGGGGGTGTCAGACCCATGCTGGACCTGTCCCATGGGAAGGTTCAGCATTTTTTGGATCGTCTCCTACCTGTTGAACACTGTCAGGTGGGGGTCTGGTTCTCCTCCATAGACCTGTAGGATGCGTTTTCGCATCCCCAATCTTCCATCCTAGGGCTTACTTACGCTTCCTTTGCAGGGTTAGCGTATGAGTACCAGAGGCTGCCGTTCGGTTTTTCTCTGGCTCCCCGCATCTTCACCAAGTGCGTGGAGGCCGCACTGGGGCCTCTGCGTCGTCAGGGGTTACGAAGTGTATTCTGCCCTGACGACGTTCTGGTCCTTCGCGGTCAAGGTGGATCGTCGGGTCTCGTACCAGGCAGGTCCCTACCAGCCTGGGGTTTGCTGAAGAGTACTCCTCTTCCCAGTCAACGGTTGGAGTGCTATGGGCATCCCTCTCAGAGTGTGTTGACGGTTACGGCGCTGTCTCACGTCACGTTTTTCACCGACGCCTCCCTCGCTGGTGACGCGTCGGGCCAACGCAGTAGGGGGCAGCTGGCAAACCATGCTGCCCGGTCTGTGCTACGTTCAATGTGTTGGTATTGAAAGCGGTCCTTCTGGTCCTCAAACGGTGTTGATCAGGACGGACAATACGACGTCAGTGTCGTATATCGACAGACAGGGAGGAGTACGCTCCCCCCGTCTGCACCAGGCGGCGGGCGGCTGGCTATGGGCGTCCTCCATCTGCGCGGCCTGAGGGCTCCCCACATCCCCGGCAGGGTGTATGTGGGTACAGGTGTACTGTCACGGGGCGGTCCTCATCCTGACGGGTGGGGATTACGTCCGGACATAGCCAGGCAGGTCTGGGACCGATGCCGTGCCACCTGGGATTCTTCCCCATACATCTGTTAGGTCAGTTGTTGGGACGGGTACGTTGAGGGGCGCAGGTTCTTGATCCTGATGGTGATACCATCCGGAATGCGCATGCTCCCTCCACTGTCGCGCTTACGCGGGCAGATGGCGTATGTTCCAAGTGTGGTGTAAGGCGGGGGGCCGAGACCCAGTCTCCTGCCCCCTGGATGCTGTCCTTAGTTACCTCCAGTCTCTCCTTGATAGACTGTCGGCTTCGACGGTGAGGGTATATGCAGCAGCTATATCCTCCTATCATGAGGGATTTGAGGGGGATGTCTTGTTCAGCCACCCTCTTGTGAAGCGTTTCCTGCTTGGCGCTCAACGCGTTAAGCCGGTGCAACGCTCTTTGGCTCCGAGTTGGGATCTTCAATTGGTCCTCGTCGGTTGTCCTTGGCCCAGTTTGAGCCTCTTGAGCAAGCGCCGTTGGAACGGCTGTCGTTCAAGACTGCGTTCTTGCTGGCCGTCACCTCCGCTGAACGCGTGGGTGTGCTTTGTGCTCTCTCGGTACGACCAGAGTGCCAGTCTTTCGTTCCGATTGCGGTGCCACTCTGCGGCCTAATCCTGCCTTTGTGCCTGTAAATATCCGGAGTTCTTCCGCTCCAGGGATATTGTGGTTCAGGCGTTTCGTCCGCCTCCTCACGCTAGTGAGTTAGATGCGGGCCTTCACCTGTCATGTCCGGTCCGTGCTTTGGGAATTACCTCAGCCGTACTCAGGACCTCAGGGTCACCGATCAGCTTTTTGTCTGTCACGGTGGTTCTCAGGCCGGTAAGGCACTATCGAACAACGCCTGTCCCATTGGTTGTGCGAGGGCATTGCCCTCTGCTACACATTGGCCGGGCTGGATCCCCCTGGGGGCGTCAGGGCGCACTCCACTCGTGGGGTGGCTGCCTCTGCCGCTCTGCTGGGTGGGGCCTCGGTGGAGGACATCTGTGCTGCAGCTTCATGATCCTCCCCGGGCCCCTTTGTAAGGTTTTACCTCATGGACATGACCGGGGGTTCTGTCTCCCAGGCAGTTCTGGGGTCTGTGGCCTTTCCTGCTTGAGGGATTTTTTACTGGAAACGAGATTTTGGCAAGGAAGAGTGTATTGGTGACCATGCCTACTGTCTTATAGGCTACGCCTCCATAGAGGCGGGACCCGGCAGGTGTGGGTGTACTTGTTTTTATTCGTGATGGAGTACAATAGGTACATGATATGAGGTATATCTCGATAGGCTTAAGAGCGGGACGCTCAGCCAGTACTCATATAACTAGGTTATATACATAACCTATCGTTAATACTCCCTGCAAGTGGAATCAACCACATAACTCTGTAACACTCCCCCCTGCGGAATTACACTTGCTCACAACACTATCCAGACAGAAAATACAATTTCGGACCAGTCAGAAAACACATCAGGTACCAAACAATAAAGTAGAATCCAGAACAACATATCATCAGACAAAAAATAAAGAATAAAAAATGACAGTCTTCACAATCAAGCATCATCAAGGTTTTAAGGGTTTCTTGACCAGTTTTGAGGTGGATCTGCTCAACCCGCTAGCCAGAGTACATCAAAGTATGGAACATGTCACTTCCTGTTGTCAGTAGGTGGCACTATGACTTTAACTGAATATTAACATGTAGATGTGTTCAGGCTGGGACGCTCATCAATCTTTCTTCATCCTATTCATCCTCTGATGACTCTTCTAGAAGAAACTTATATGGATTGTCACATTCTTCAAGATGGCATGGTCCACAGACAGTAGTACATGGTAATCCATATCTTCTACAAGAGCAGCGGAGTGTCTTGCAGCCAGTGGAGCAGTTACAATGTATGCCCTTCAAGAGACAGCATTCATACTTGTCATAAGTGGGACAAACCGATTGTCCTGCAGGTTCCACCCCCAGTTCATGGCATCCATTCCCTTTTCTTTTCCTATCCAGACCATGGTCTGGTAGTATGCTCTACGACAGTGAAGTTTGGTCGCAGATTCAGTTGGGGGCAGACGTTCGGGCGTTACAAGTGACAAGGCAGAGGCAACTTTCTTGCTGAAGGTGTTACATCTCATTGTCACAAGGGAGTCTGTGCACTTGCCACCAAAAAGGACAGCCATTACTTGGCACCCAAGGTCATCGATCACCTCTGTGGTCTGGTTTGGGATGGTGAATGAATTGGCACAAAACAAAAGAATAGGGTCTCCTTTTACAAGCTTCTGAAAAGCAGTCTTTTTTCCAACACCAAAAATCCTAGAAGTTGTGTCACAACCTGTCACAGCATGGATGAATATCAACTGAGAACACATGTCATGTCCAAGGACTTCTTTCAGGCGATTTGTCATACACTTTAACACTGCCATCCGCTTTGAACTTGTCCGATCTGAAATAAAGGCCCTTACTACCTTCCTTTGCATAGTAAAGGAGTAAGACAAGGAGATCAGTATCTTCTCCAATCAGCGTAGTGGTGTGTAGAAGAGATGCCTCCACTGCAGCATTTACTATATGTCTACATCAGCATCCCCAGATGCATTGACCACAGTGCAATCCTTTTGTTTCAGTTCATCAGTTATCATCCGGATAAGTCTCTGTTTATTGATATCTCTTGACAGGAACTCCTCCTTCTTACCGGATAACTCAGTTTCAGCAGTGAAGCTGACAATGGGATGAATATTCTGTCCTCGTCTTTGATGCGTGTTGTCTTTGATGGTCGGCCCTTCCTCATAGCCATCAAAGACAACGGCCATCGCTGAACCATAATGCCGGATGGTGAAGTCAACATATGACTGATATGCTATTTCACCATAGGTTTTTCTGCACTTCCATGGTATTCGGTGAAGGAGTGAACCTCCATCAAGGACGTGGTATTCTGTTTGTGGTACAGAATCTAGTATTGCATCACCACTTGCATCACAGATCGCACTCACTAGTTGAGGCTTATCAGCCTTCCGGAAGACGTTTCTGGCTTCAAAGAGGGGAGGAGGGAAAGGACTCCAATGATAGCTCTCTAGTTTGGGAGACTACCAGCAAACGTTGAAAAAGCAGTGCAGAATCAATGGTTCGATCAGGAGCAACCTTGATAGTTGAGTTTTGTCCAAGGGTTATTGCGTTATCCTTTCTACTGAACGAGACAGTGAATGCAGGCTGTCCAATCATTTTGTGCATGATTTTGTTTCCAACACTCATATTCATGCACGTTCACACCTTCCTCAGCCACAACTCCAGTGACAATGTTCCTTAACGAAGAGTCTGGCGAGAATGGTGACCATACAGCAAGTTTTTAACCAATCGCCTTCAGATCAGCAACATCCCTTTTCATCCTTGCTGCTGACAAATCCTTGTGCTGTTCAGAGGTTGTGTATGCCATGACTCATTCATTCATTCAATCTTTATTTATACTCGATAATACACTGAGTAATTAAACTCATTTACAGTGCCGTCGAGATGTTACATACACAAGTGTCACAGTGTGTTCATAAATATAAAGACATCAGACAATCAGAATAATTGAGAGCACATTTTAAAATACATTAAAAAAAAATAATAATAAAAAATCATTTAAAAAGAATAAAATAGCTCAAAATTAAAACAGAGGTAATAATTTAAAAACAATTGCATATTGTGGTGACCTGATTGGTCATTAAGGTTCTAAACCGACCCATAGACACTAGAGTGTCTAGTTTCAGTGTTTCCTGCAGAGTATTCCATGATGTAGGGGCAAAAAAGCCAAAAGCAGATCTACCAAGTTCAGTACAAACTCTAGGCACAAACTGGATTGTGTACGACAGGGTCCAGTGGTCCATTCCAATAAAGAACTAATATAATTTGGACAATCTCTAATTATGGCTTTATAGATAAAAAGATTGCAATGCAACTTACGTCTCTCTGCCAGAGAGGCCCACCCGACCTTATTATATAGGATACAATGGTGAGTACCATAACTATCATCGTGATAAATCTAATGGCTGAATGATAAACAGAGTCTAAGGGCTTAAGAGTGGAAGCCGCTGCATGTCTATAAATCACATCTCCGTAATCCAAAACAGATAGGAACACTGCTTCAACAACTCTCTTTCTACTAATCATAGGGAAGTTGGCTCTATTTCTATACAAAAAGCCAATCTTTTTCCGTAATTTACTGGCGAGAACGCCCACATGATATTTAAATGTAATAATAATAATAATAATAATAGATCAAATTTATATAGCGCCTTTCATAGAACCCAAGGTCGCTTTACAATCAGGACAAAAAATAGGGCAAGGAAAGTAGGGGGGGGAGGGGGAAGAGGGGATGAGGGAAAGTAGGGGATAATGGACCTAATTTAATCTAAAACTAACTGATGGGGAAAGCCTTGGTGAAGAGGTGTGTTTTTAGAGCGGATTTGAAGGTGTCCAGGGTTGGGGCGTTGCGGATTTCGGGGGGGAGAGAGTTCCAGAGGGTAGGGGACGCCACGCTGAAGGCTCTGTCCCCAAAAGTCCGTAACCTGGTGCGAGGGATGGAGAGGAGACCTAGATCAAAGGATCGTACAGACAGGTACCGGGGGGCGAGGGCATGGAGGGATTTGTAGGTGAGGAGCAGGAGTTTGAAGGTGATGCGGAACCTGACTGGAAGCCAGTGGAGATGGATGAGGGTGGGGGTGATGTGCTGCCAGGGCTTGGTGTGAGTGAGAACCCTGGCAGCTGAGTTCTGGACATACTGGAGCCTGTCCAGGGCTTTGCTGGGTACCCCGAACAGGACTCCATTACAGTAGTCCAACCGGGAGGTGACAAATGAGTGGATCAGGGTCTCAGCCACAGAGTCTGAGAGTGAGGGTCGGAGACGGGAGATGTTCCTGAGGTGGTAGAAGGCAGACTTGGTGACAGATTTGATGTGGGAGTGAAATGAAAGTGTGGAGTCAAGGGTGACGCCCAGGTTACGGACTTCGAGAGACGGGGAGATGGAACAGCCGTCAACGTGAAGGAGGAGATCTCCAACCTTCCCGAGCAGTGCCTTGGGGGCCACAACCATGAGCTCTGTCTTTTTGCTGTTGAGTTTAAGTAATTTGGTTGCCATCCAGGTTTTTATAGCGTGGAGGCAGTTGACTACAGACTGTGGGGGGAGCTGGGAGGATGGTGAGGTGCTGATGTAGAGCTGAGTATCATCAGCATAACAGTGAAAGTTGAGTCCGTGGTGACGTATAATCTGACCGAGGGGGAGCATGTAAATGGTGAATAGTAGGGGACCCAGCACAGAGCCCTGGGGGACACCGTGGTTGACTGGGGCCGGGGGGGAGGATGAGCCGCTGACGCTGACAAACTGAGATCTATTTGTGAGATATGAATGAAACCATGACAGAGCTGTACCGGTGATGCCTAGGTTGTCGGAGAGGCATTTGAGGAGGACTGAGTGGGATATTGTGTCGAACGCCGCGGAGAGGTCGAGAAGGATGAGGAGGCTGATGTGTCCGGAGTCTGCAGCAAGGAGGAGGTCATTAGTGATCTTGATGAGGGCGGTCTCTGTGCTGTGATGTGCTCGGTAGGCTGACTGAAGGGGTTCGTAGAGCTCATGGTTGGACAGATGTTGATGAAGCTGGGCGGCGACTGCCCTTTCCAAGGTTTTGCTTAGGAAAGGAAGGTTGGAGATCGGCCGGTAGTTGTCCAGCACCTCAGGGTCCAAACCAGGCTTCTTTAGGATGGGAGTGATGGAGGCGGTTTTGAAACAGGAGGGAACTATTCCAGATGACAGAGAGGAGTTGATGATGTCCGTTATGATGGGGCAGAGGGTAGGAAGGCAGGCCTTGACCAGTACCGTAGGCATGGTCTCTCGAAGTCCGTAACCTGGGCGTCACCCTTGACTCCACACTTTCATTTCACTCCCACATCAAATCTGTCACCAAGTCTGCCTTCTACCACCTCAGGAACATCTCCCGTCTCCGACCCTCACTCTCGGACTCTGTGGCTGAGACCCTGATCCACTCATTTGTCACCTCCCGGTTGGACTACTGTAATGGAGTCCTGTTCGGGGTACCCAGCAAAGCCCTGGACAGGCTCCAGTATGTCCAGAACTCAGCTGCCAGGGTTCTCACTCACACCAAGCCCTGGCAGCACATCACCCCCACCCTCATCCATCTCCACTGGCTTCCAGTCAGGTTCCGCATCACCTTCAAACTCCTGCTCCTCACCTACAAATCCCTCCATGCCCTCGCCCCCCGGTACCTGTCTGATCTCCTCCACCAGTACACTCCATCCCGGAACCTACGATCCTCTGATCTAGGTCTCCTCTCCATCCCTCGCACCAGGTTACGGACTTTTGGGGACAGAGCCTTCAGCGTGGCATCCCCTACCCTCTGGAACTCTCTCCCCCCCCAAATCCGCAACGCCCCAACCCTGGACACCTTCAAATCCGCTCTAAAAACACACCTCTTCACCAAGGCTTTCCCCATCAGTTAGTTTTAGATTAAATTAGGTCCATTATCCCCTACTTTCCCTCATCCCCTTCCCCCCCCCCCCCCTACTTTCCTTGCCCTATTTTTTGTCCTGATTGTAAAGCGACCTTGGGTTCTATGAAAGGCGCTATATAAATTTGATCTATTATTATTATTATTATTATGGGGTCAAGGGAGCAGGTGGAAGCTTTGGCTCTGGTAACCAGCTTCATGACCAGCGGAACATCCACTGGGGAGAAGGAGGAGAGAGAGCACTGGGGATGGAGGGATGTAGCTGGGAGCATGTAGTCCGGCATCAGGGGTAAGTGAGGAGGGGAGGGGGCGGGCACCATGAGTTGTTGGTGGATGGAAGTCACTTTAGTCCTTCATCAATCCAAATACCAAGGTATTTGTATTCTGAAACTCTCTCGATATCAGAACTGTTCAGAGTCGATATATGCAAGTCACTATAAACAATATTTTTGGCTTTGGAAAACAACATGAATTTAGTTTTACTGGCATTAAGCACCAATTTTAGACTAATAAGTGCTAATAAGGTTTAGTGACTCGACTACAACACTCTAATTCAAACGATACATCCTGCACTGTTCTCCGATACCCAATGCCCCCGTAGTCATGAAAAACAATTGTTGATTGTTGATCTAACAACAGAGCGAGGTCGGGATGGTTGGTCCTGAGAGGTCCTGGGGTGGGGGGTGGGTTTAGGGGCAATTGTGTCTTTTAGTATTTTTATAATTTCTTATATATATGTAAATTTTTATATATGTTTTTAGTATTTTTATAATTATATATATTATTTGTCCTGTTCGCTTGTCTTGTGACCACAAATGTTATTGTTATTGTCTGTTGATCTGTTCATTATTATTATTATTATTATTATTATTATTATTATTATTATTATTATTATTATTATTATTATTATTATTATTATTATTATTATTATTATTATTATTATTATTATTATTATTATTATTATTATTATTATTATTTATTATTATTATTATTATATATATTTTTTAAATTTGATTTACTCCTTCATTTATTCTTTATATTATTTATTATTGTGTTCTGGTATGTCTTATGTTATGTAAAAAAAAAGAGGATTTGATCACAAAAAAACTAAAAAAACAATTGTTGTTTTGGTCTTCTGCGCGTGCCGCCGGCGAGAGGCTGGCTCTACGTGCCCCGAGATAACGGCAAACAAAAGAGAGCCGACAGACGGGCGGCTGAGAAAGAAAAGCCACGCTACGGTATCTCTCTCTCCCCGGAGATACGCTGCCGGCCGCGACGTCATCACTGACATTTAATCTCCGTCCAAACTCACTTTTTTTACACTTTCTCCCCATGAATTAGCCAAATAATCCGCCAATGTGAAAATAAAAACGTTGCTCCGTTGAATATATTTGCATGTGACACCCGGGGAGCACAAAGGAACAGCTGATTGGAAACGCAGCGCTGGGTATAATGTGATAGGTCGCTGCGGCGTGACAGGAATAACCAATCAGATCAGCCCACTGCCATGGAGGCCTAGATAAGGACCCCGGAGCCGTGTGTGTGCAAGAGCGTGGTCCTGTGTGTGTGTGTGTGTGTGTGTGTGTGTGTGTGTGTGTGTGTGTGTGTGTGTGTGTGTGTGTGTGTGTGTGTGTGTGTGTGTGTGTGTGTGTGTGTGTGTGTGTGTGTGTGTGTGTGTGTGTGTGTGTGTGTGTGTGTGTGTGTGTGTGTGTGTGTGTGTGTGTGTGTGTGTAGGTGTGTGTGTGTGTGTGTGTGTGTGTGTGTGTGCGTGTGTGTGTGTGTGTCTTTGGGTATGTGTGTGTGTGAGAGAGAGCATCAGCTTTTCTTCTTGTGTATGTATCTGGGAGAGAGACACATGGGAGAGAGAGAGACATGGGAGAGAGAGAGACATGGGAGAGAGAGACATGGGAGAGAGAGACATGGGAGAGAGAGACATGGGAGAGAGACATGGGAGAGAGAGAGACATGGGAGAGAGACATGGGAGAGAGACATGGGAGAGAGAGAGACATGGGAGAGAGAGACATGGGAGAGAGACATGGGAGAGAGACATGGGAGAGAGACATGGGAGAGAGAGACATGGGAGAGAGACATGGGAGAGAGAGACATGGGAGAGAGACATGGGAGAGAGAGAGACATGGGAGAGAGACATGGGAGAGAGAGAGACATGGGAGAGAGAGACATGGGAGAGAGACATGGGAGAGAGACATGGGAGAGAGACATGGGAGAGAGAGACATGGGAGAGAGACATGGGAGAGAGAGACATGGGAGAGAGACATGGGAGAGAGACATGGGAGAGAGAGACATGGGAGAGAGACATGGGAGAGAGAGAGACATGGGAGAGAGACATGGGAGAGAGAGAGACATGGGAGAGAGAGAGACATAGGGAGAGAGCGAGAGACATGGGAGAGAGAGAGACATGGGAGAGAGAGAGACATGGGAGAGAGACATGGGAGAGAGAGACATGGGAGAGAGAGACATGGGAGAGAGACATGGGAGAGAGAGACATGGGAGAGAGAGACATGGGAGAGAGACATGGGAGAGAGAGAGACATGGGAGAGAGACATGGGAGAGAGAGAGACATGGGAGAGAGAGAGACATAGGGAGAGAGCGAGAGACATGGGAGAGAGAGAGACATGGGAGAGAGAGAGACATGGGAGAGAGAGACATGGGAGAGAGACATGGGAGAGAGAGACATGGGAGAGAGACATGGGAGAGAGAGAGACATGGGAGAGAGACATGGGAGAGAGAGAGACATGGGAGAGAGAGAGACATGGAGAGAGAGAGACATGGGAGAGAGAGGAGACATGGGAGAGAGAGACATGGGAGCAAGAGAGAGACATGGGAGAGAGAGACATGGAGAGAGAGACATGGGAGAGAGACACATGGGGGAGAGAGAGACATGGGAGAGAGACATGGGAGAGAGAGACATGGAGAGAGGAGACATGAGAGAGAGAGACATGGAGAGAGACACATGGGGGAGAGAGAACATGGGAGAGAGACATGGGAGAGAGACATGGGAAAGAGAGAGACATGGACATGGGAGAGAGAGACATGGGAAAGAGAGAGACATGGGAGAGAGAGACACATGAGAGAGAGAGACATGGGATAGAGAGACATGAGAGAGAGACATGGGAGAGAGAGACATGGGAGAGAGAGAGACATGGGAGAGAGAGACACATGGGAGAGAGAGAGACACATGGGAGAGAGAGAGACATGGGAGAGAGAGACACATGGGAGAGAGAGAGACATGGGAGAGAGACACATGGGAGAGAGACATGGGAGAGAGACACATGGGAGAGAGACATGGGAGAGAGAGAGACACATGAGAGAGAGACATGGGAGAGAGAGAGACATGGGAGAGAGAGAGACATGGGAGAGAGAGAGACATGGGAGAGAGAGAGACATGGGAGAGAGACATGGGAGAGACACATGGGAGAGAGAGATACATGGGAGAGAGAGAGACATGGGAGAGAGACACATGGGAGAGAGACATGGGAGAGAGACACATGGGAGAGAGACATGGGAGAGAGAGAGACACATGAGAGAGAGACATGGGAGAGAGAGAGACATGGGAGAGAGAGAGACATGGGAGAGAGACATGGGAGAGAGAGAGACATGGGAGAGAGAGAGACATGGGAGAGAGACATGTGAGAGAGACATGGGAGAGAGAGACACATGGGAGAGAGAGACACATGGGAGAGAGAGACACATGGGAGAGAGAGACACATGGGAGAGAGAGAGACATGGGAGAGAGAGAGACATGGGAGAGAGAGACATGGGAGAGAGAGACATGGGAGAGAGAGAGACATGGGAGAGAGAGACATGGGAGAGAGAGAGACATGGGAGAGAGAGACATGGGAGAGAGAGAGATGGGAGAGAGAGAGATGGGAGAGGGAGACACATGGGAGAGAGAGAGATGGGAGAGAGAGAGACATGGGAGAGAGACACATGGGAGAGAGAGACACATGAGAGAGAGATATGGGAGAGAGAGATGGGAGAGAGAGGAGAGACACATGAGAGAGAGAGACATGGGAGAGAGAGAGACACATGAGAGAGAGAGAGACATGGGAGAGAGAGACACATGGGAGAGAGACATGGGAGAGAGAGAGACATGGGAGAGAGAGACATGGGAGAGAGACATGGGAGAAAGAGAGACATGGGAGAGAGAGACATGGGAGAGAGAGAGACATGGGAGAGAGAGACATGGGAGAGAGATACATGGGAGAGAGAGACTTGGGAGAGAGAGACATGGGAGAGAGACATGGGAGAGAGAGAGACATGGGAGAGAGAGACATGGGAGAGAGAGACATGGGAGAGAGACATGGGAGAGAGAGAGACATGGGAGAGAGAGACATGGGAGAGAGAGAGACATGGGAGAGAGAGACATGGGAGAGAGAGACATGGGAGAGAGAGACATGGGAGAGAGAGACATGAGAGAGAGAGACATGGGAGAGAGAGAGACATGGGAGAGAGACACATGGGAGAGAGAGACATGGGAGAGAGAGAGACATGGGAGAGAGAGACATGGGAGAGAGAGACATGGGAGAGAGAGAGACATGGGAGAGAGACATGGGAGAGAGACATGGGAGAGAGAGACATGGGAGAGAGAGACATGGGAGAGAGACATGGGAGAGAGAGACATGGGAGAGAGAGACACATGGGAGAGAGATAGACATGGGAGAGAGAGACACATGGGAGAGAGAGATGGGAGAGAGATGGGAGAGAGAGAGACATGGGAGAGAGAGAGACATGGGAGAGAGAGACACATGGGAGAGAGACATGGGAGAGAGAGAGACATGGGAGAGAGAGAGAGACATGGGAGAGAGAGAGACATGGGAGAGAGAGAGACATGGGAGAGAGAGACATGGGAGAGAGAGATGGGAGAGAGAGATGGGAGAGAGACACATGGGAGAGAGACATGGGGGAGAGAGAGATGGGAGAGAGAGAGATGGGAGAGAGAGAGACATGGGAGAGAGACACATGGGAGAGAGAGACACATGAGAGAGAGAGAGATGGGAGAGAGAGAGACATGGGAGAGAGAGATAAAGAGAGAGAGAGAGAGAGAGACAGAGCTAAGATGAGCCCCTAAAGAATATTCAACTTTTAATGGAATAACTAAACAGAAGGAAAAGATAACTTCACAAAGGCAACATGAATATACATAGATCCAATAGGACAAAGATCAACACTTAAATCCAAAGAGAAGAGGATCTATACCAGAGAAAACAAAGTAGCAAGGAGACGGCCTACATCAGCTAAGGAGGCTAACTGCAAATAGAGCGGCCAGGTACTGACACCGTTAGCTACGAGAGCTAACGGGACCGTTTGGTTCAACATAACGTAGCTACGAGAGCTAACGGGACCGTTTGGTTCAACATAACATAGCTACGAGAGCTAACGGGACCGTTTGGTTCAACATAACGTAGCTACGAGAGCTAACGGGACCGTTTGGTTCAACATAACGTAGCTACGAGAGCTAACGGGACCGTTTGGTTCAACATAACGTAGCTACGAGAGCTAACGGGACCGTTTGGTTCAACATAACGTAGCTACGAGAGCTAACGGGACCGTTTGGTTCAACATAACATAGCTACGAGAGCTAACGGGACCGCTTGGTTCAACATAACGTAGCTACGAGAGCTAACGGGACCGTTTGGTTCAACATAACATAGCTACGAGAGCTAACGGGACCGTTTGGTTCAACACAACGAGAGCTAGCAGGCGCGGCCCGGTTGGCTCAACATAATGATAGCTAGCAGCCCCGGTTGGCTCAACACAATGAGAGCTAGCAGGCGCGGCCCGGTTGGCTCAACATAACGAGAGCTAGCAGGCCCGTTTGGCTCAACATAACGAGAGCTAGCAGGCCCATTAGCTCCCAGAACATTAGCAACAATAAATCAGCCAGCCAACTACTGACACTGGCCCACAGAACGTTAGCTAACGACAGCTAGCCAGCCAGCTAAATCCTAAATAATATTTTGTACAAAAGGCTAATAACAACAGTCTCTGTCAGTTAAGTTTGTGTGTTACCTGGTGTGTTGCCATGGAGGACCAAACCAGGCAGAGCAGCACAGAGCTGTGCAGCAGAGAAGTTGAGTACCCTCCTAGATGTACCCTCCTAGAAGTAATAAAAACAAGAAAAAACACAAGGAGGAGACTCTGTTGGCCCACCCAGAGGAGCTGTATGCTGACTATACTGTCTATAATCAGAAGAAGGTGATGAATGACCTCATCTTCCACACAGAACATGTTAACTCCTGGAAACAGGTGATCTGTAACCACTATGACCACGTTGTGAAAGAAGGCATTGGACGAGGAGGACGGCACACTATATGCCATGATGAGACCCTGGACACTGATAACCCAGTTCTAACAATCTGTTACTATGTTAAAGGGACTGTATTAGTACAGGGAAATGAAGCAAACCTCAACATATTTCAAGAGCTTTTCCCAAAAATAAAAACGGAAGTGGAGAGAGTAGAGCCCAATACCAATGCTGCGGACATACAGACAGAAGAGGACAAGGTGAACACAGACACAGAAATATCAGAGTCAAAACCAGCAACTAGCCCTTCTGACTGTGCCACTCCAACTCCCTCCAACCACACAGTGAATCCAGTGATGCCACTGCCAGTACAAAGAGCACCAGTCAGCCCATCCATCCACACTCCTTCAACACCCTCCAAACTGGTCCAGCAGCTGAGAAAAAGCGTATCTCTCCTGGAGCTGGAGTTTACTGAATTTAAAGAGAAGACTCTGGCCAGGCTGACTGAGCCCTGCACCATTCAGCAGCTGGGAGAGGAGCTCCGTCATCTGAAGAAGAACGGGGAGGAGACCACTTCAGAGCTGAGGGAGACCCAGAGGAGGGTCAGGGAGCTCACAGAAACCATGCGGGAGCTAGAGCAGGAAAACTACACCCTACAGGCCCAGATGAAAGCCATGAAGGAAGATACAAACAGCCGGGAGGAGTCTCTATGCAGAGAGATAGAGGAAGTAAAGCTACAACGACAAGAAGAAAGAATACATACATTTCCCCCCGATCGAAAGCGGTCCTCTGCTCCAACACCCACCCCCCTACTGCCAAACCAGAATATACCGCCCCCCCCCTGACCCCACTAACCCCTCCCAGCCTGACACCCACTGACATGCCTTCGGACTCAGACCCCCTTCCAGCAGCTCAACCTCCACCCAAGCCACGGCCCCAGTCCACCAGACCAGCCCAGCCCGAAGCCCAGGTAGTCCTCCTCATGGACTCCAATGGCAAATACCTGGACACAGCACGCCTCTTCCCGGGCCTCAAGGTGACAGCCAAGCGCTGTCGGAACACAGGCCACGCCATGGAGCTGCTCAGACAGGACACTCTAGGGAGCCCCCAGTACATGGTGGTGCACACGGGCACAAATGACCTCCACTATCTACAGCGTGGAACTGCTGAAGCAATGACCAGGGTGGCTGAGAAGGCCTCCAGGGAGTTCCCACACACCAGAGTAATCATCTCCACCCTCCTCCCCAGGATGGACACCCCTCCACACATCATTCATGAAATCAACATGGAGACCTCAAGAAACTGTGCTGCCCTCAAAAATGTCCACCTGGCCCACCACACAAACATCGGCAGATGGGACTTTCATGATGGGCTACACCTAAACAACGCGGGAGTGAGGACATTTGCAAAAACATTAAAGGATGCTGCCCTCGGACACAACCCCAACAGACCCAGTCACACACCGGCCTCCGAGAAAGCACAGGCCCATGAGATACCCACGAGGAGTCACCCCACAAACCTATGCCCCACCTATACCCCACCTTTCCACCCCACCCAGTGAGAGGAGACATCCCCCCAGCCGACCCCCCAACCGCCCCCAGCAGCAGATTACCTATGCACCCGCCCCACCCACACCCCACCCTTCCAACCCACCCAGTGAGAGGAGACGTCCCCCCAGCCGACCCCCTCACCGTCCGCCGCAGGAGATGACCTATGCATCCGCCCTGACCAGCCCCCCCCCCCCCCCACCCACATCAGAGCTGAATGAGATCAAACAAATGTTATACACGCTATGCAGTAAACTTCTCACTACAAGCTAGCAGTCGACCAAAAAAAAAAAGCAGGCCAATTACCTGCTGTTGCCTTTGTTGTTGTTAAATTTTTTCTGTGATGTTTGTTCATTGATTGAATACCTTTATACCCTATAACCTTCATACCTTTTGAACACCTTATATATATTTTTCATTGATTGAATACCCTTATACCTTATAACCTTATACCATTTGAACACCTTTATATATATTTTTTGTACAAAATGCAATCATTTGCAATCAGCTCTTCAACATTCGGTCTGAAGAGTAGAGACTCAGATTTTTTACAGGCTATAACAAACAATGACCTCTTAATCCTAACTGAGACATGGTGCAGAGAAGATGTAGACACACACTGTCCTCCACACTATAGAGAGGTCATTTTGCCATCAAATAAAACAAAACATATTAGTCAGGGCAGAGACTCAGGGGGATTGATAATTTGGTACAAATCACAACTCCACCAGTCAATACAGATTCTAAAAACCGGGAACAATCATATTTGGTTAAAACTAAATAAAGAAGTAATCCCCTCTCAAAGAGACCTATTTATCTGTGGAATATACGTACCACCCACTGGGTCTCCATATTACTCAGACGACATCTTCTCCAACCTTGAGTCAGAAATATGTCTTTATCAAAGTCAAGGTCATGTGCTTGTTTGCGGTGACTTCAATGCCCGAACGGGAACCCACCCTGATTTCACCAGTACACATGGAGACAAATTCATATCTGACCACAACATATACAACCATGTAAACACGTCCCCTAGAAATAACCATGACACTTCCATAAACAAAAATGGGAAGGATTTATTACAGCTGTGTAGAGGACTGAGTCTCTACCTTGTCAATGGGCGTGTGAGAGGGGACTCACAAGGAAGGTACACTTACTGCTCATCCCTTGGCAGCAGCACAGTAGATTACATGATAACAGATCTGGATCCAGTATCCTTCAGTTCATTCACAGTCAAACCTCTGACCCCACTCTCCGACCACAGTCAGATCACTGCATACATGAAAAGAACTGAGTCTCTCAAAAATCCCCCTACACAGCCCAGTAAACTACACAACATCCCCAAATACTACAGATGGTCCCAGAACAGCATGCAGGACTACCAGAGAGCCATCGCCAGTGATGAGACACAATCACTGTTAGATACGTTCCTAGCCATGCCATACTCTAACAGTGTTGAAGGAGTCAACCTAGCTGTAGAACACATAAATTATATATTTGAAAGAACTGCAATAAAGTCCAAATTAAAATTATCAGGTAACAAACAGAGAAAAACTAAAAAGGACCACTGGTTTGACAAAGAATGTAAAGCTCTTAGAACACAGCTAAGAAGAATATCAAACCAGAAACACATAAACCCACAAAATGACACCTTACGCCTCCAATACTGTGAATCATTGAAACACTACAAAAAGACCATCAGAATTAAAAGGAACAATCACGTAAATAAACAATTGTGCAAAATAGAGGACTCTCTAAGCTCTAACTCCTTCTGGGACCACTGGAACTCATTGAATAAAGATAAGCCGGAAGAAATGGCTATCCAAGATGGGGATGTTTGGACAAACCACTTCACATCACTCTTTACAACTGTACCCCTGAATACAAAAACGGAAACCAGCCAGATATGTGAAAAATTACAAAAATGGGAAATATCATAAAGGATAATCAAAACCCTCTAGACTTCCCAATCACAGAACAAGAGCTGAAATCAAAACTCCAGTGCCTTAAAGCTAGAAAGGCCTGTGGTACAGATGGCATATTAAATGAAATGATTAAACACAGCTCTGAAAAATTCCAATTGGCTATTTTAAAATTATTCAATTTGACACTAAATTTAGGCTATTTTCCTGATGTCTGGAATGAAGGACTCATAACCCCAATTTTCAAGAGTGGAGATAAACATGACCCAAAAAACTATAGGGGTATCTGTGTGACGAGTAATTTGGGCAAACTTCTATGTAGTATCATCAACACCAGACTCATAGAATTCCTTACAGAACACAGCGTTCTAAGTAAAAGCCAAATCGGATTCTTACCAAATTATCGTACCTCTGACCATATATACACTCTTAAAACCCTAATTGACATTCACGAAAAACAGAACAAAAACTAAATATATTCCTGCTTTGTCGATTTTGAAAAAGCTTTTGATTCAATTTGGCACAAAGGTTTTTTCTTCAAAATTCTAGAAAGTGGTGTTGGAGGAAATACATATGACTTGATCAAATCCATGTACACAAAAAACAGATGTGCTGTTAGAATTGGCAATAAAAGAACAAATTTCTTCACCCAGGGTCGCGGAGTTCGCCAGGGGTGCAATTTAAGCCCAACATTGTTTAATATATATATAAATGAATTAGCAAAGTTATTAGAACTTTCTACTGCACCCGGTCTGACTCTGCACGATACCAATGTAAAATTACTGATGTACGCAGATGATCTGGTTCTGCTGTCAGCCACTAAAGAGGGTCTAAAACAGAACCTAGACATCCTCCACCAGTTCTGCCAGACATGGGCCCTCATTCATCAACGTGGACTTTGACCTTGACCTACTTCCACACGTAAGCACGGAATTTAGAACTAGCGCACGCACAGGGAAGTCGGCATTCATCACACGTGCGTAAGCAGGCTCTACGCACACCTGTCATGATGAATCCCACCTTGGCCCTGCGCCGCAGCTCGTGCACGCTTTCACGTATTTGCATACCAAAACCGCCCCGACCAACCAAATATGGTCAGGCCCTCCCCTTCAAATACCATGAGGGAATCCCTGTGCGTGGAATGTTGGAGGATGGCAAAGCGAACGAAAAAGAGAAACTACACAGACACCGAGGTGGAGGTCCTCGTAACGGAGGTGGATAAATAAAAGGCGGATTTGTAAACGGTGATGTCAGATATCAACGGCTCCCTAAGACCATTGCTGCAATTCTGCCTGGACAGCTCAAAATACTAATAAAGACCGTTCGTTGACCACTGTTTGGCGTTGGTTGTGTTGTGTGTCATTATAACCGTGCTGTACAATATGAATGCCTTTATTAGTTGTGTTCGATTGGCTATATGATTTTTAGAGGCATCTATTTTGTTGTCGGCTAATAAAGACCGCGCTGGAATATGACTGCCTTTTCCCGTGTTGTTTGATTAATACCCACGGATTAAAGTTCTCCTCAATTCTATTCCAAATCGCGATGGATCTCCCGTCAATTTTCTACCTGCTGCATGATTTCTAGAGGCATACTACTACAATCTATTTTGATGTCAGTATTGGGTAGCCTATATAAACAATATAATACGAGAGCATATACAAGAACAATGAATCTTACTGCATGTATGATGTATCCTGCCTTTCAATACATGAACTTGAATTCCATCATATAGTCTGTCCACTATCTGCATGGTGTCATTGCAATGCGTTTTCTATTCTTTCTTGTACAGTAAAAAGGGGGAAGAACACTATATTCATATGACTTATTCTGCTTACAGCTTCGAAATTCCACTTGTTTCGTTTAACGTAAAGCCTTTTAAATATAATCAAAACGTTCCCGTGTTTCGGCGGTCTGTGCGCAAAATAATAACGAGTTGAGCTTTATGATTTATGATGAATTGAAAATGGGGGACCCTGATGTAAACAGGACGAAAGTTGGTCTGCATCCCCAATTAACAATTGTATGTACTGAGCTGTACTGTACTGTACCCATTCTGCAATCTGTTAATAAACTTTTCAATCAATCAATCAATCAAGCTACGCGGAGCGCAGTCAGTCAGTAGCCTACACCCCGTATATTCCGATAACGCTATATAAACCATGAATGAATGAATGAATGAGAACTTTATTAACAGATTGCAGAATGGGTACAGTACAGTACAGCTCAATACATACAATTGTTAAGGGGATGCAGACCAGAGAAAGACTTTCGTCTTGTTTACATCAGGGTCCCCCATTTTCAATTCATTGTAACATATATGACATGCTGCATTCATTCTGAGAGAAAGATCTATTATTCCAAATGCTATTTATAGGGTTTTGACCATAATTACACTACTGTTGCTATTTTACAATGAACTATAATGAACTACGGTTCATAGAACATCCAGTGTTATTATGCACAGAAGCTCATTTCCTTGTTGTAATAATATATTCTACCACTGGGCGCGAGGTACGCCAGGTCCGAAATGTGCGTAGATGTAAGCACGAAGTCAAGTTCAAGTTGAAGTTGATGAATCCCACTCTTTGCTTAGAAATGATCGTACGCACAGGTTACGCACAGATCTGTGCGTAGAACACGTTGATGCATGAGGGCCATGGTCTCTGAACGTAAACATGAAGAAGACTAAAGTCATGATCTTTCAAAGGAGACACAAGTCTCAGAGTTCACATAATACATTTAAATTAGGCACACATATTAGAAAACACAAAAAGCTACCCATATTTGGGATTGAAAATAAATCATAATGGAAACTTCAATATGGCTGTGAATGAACTGAAGGAGAAGGGAAGAAGGGCTTTTTATGTCATCAAAAGGAAAATTCCAATTGACATCCCAATTAGGACCTGGCTCAAAATTCTAAATTCTGTAATAAATCCAATAATATTATATGGCAGTGAAGTGTGGGGTCCATTAACTAACCAAGATTTCCCAAAATGGGAAAAACACCCATTAGAAGTACTGCATGCAGAATTGTGCAAAAACCTACTTAGGGTCCACAGACACACTGCCAACAATGCATGCAGGGCAGAACTTGGCCAATACCCCCTAATCATTCAAATTCAAAAGCGAGCCATAACATTTTACACACACCTCCAATCAAGTGACCCCCACTCCTACCACTACAAAGCCCTTCAGAGCCAAGAGATGAACCCAGATAAGAGTCCCCTCTGCCAGTTAGTCAGAAATCTCTGCCCACAAACGCTTCAGGACAGATACCAAGAAATCTGGCCCAACCAAATAATCTAAAAAAAAAAAAAAAATTATATAGAATATTGGAACAAATCAACCAAATCTCAAAGTAAATTAGAATTCTATTTGACCCTAAACAGAGAGTACATGGTGGCAGAATACCTGACTACTGTGAATGAGATACAATTAAGAAAAACATTGACACGGTACAGACTGAGTGGACACAGTCTAGCCATATAAACAGGCCGTCACAGGCAAAACTGGCTGCCCAGAGAGGCCAGGCTGTGTTCACTTTGCCATCAGGGGGACATTGAGACAGAACCTCACTTCCTGCTATACTGTGAGAAATACAAGGACCTAAGAGAAGTCTTCTTTGATAAAATAAACAAAATTGATGCACAGTTTATCCATCTCCCTGATCACCAAAAGCTACTATACATGTGTGGGGAGAAAAGTCAGTGTACAGCATTAGCTGCAAAATATGTAGACGGTTGTCACAAAATAAGAGAACAAGCCCTGTAAATGTATCTGAGTGGCCACACTTGAAAAATGACTACCCGATCGAGTGACTATTTTGTAAATTAATATGTCTCTTGTTGATTGTCCATATTGTTATTACTAATATTATGATATTTTATTGCTTAATATATATGTTATTGTTTGTATGTTGAACTTGCTTTGGCAATAAGTATGTTAATATTTCATGCCAATAAAGCCTATTTGAATTGAATTGAATTGAATTGACATGGGAGAGAGAGAGACATGGGAGAGAGAAAGACATGGGAGAGAGAGACACATGGGAGAGAGAGAGCTGGGAGAGAGAGATGGGAGAGAGAGACATGGGAGAGAGACATGGGAGAGAGAGAGACATGGGAGAGAGAGACATGAGAGAGAGAGATGGGGGAGAGAGAGACATGGGAGAGAGAGAGACATGAGAGAGAGACACATGGGAGAGAGAGACATGGGAGAGAGACATGGGAGAGAGAGAGACATGGGAGAGAGAGAGACATGAGAGAGAGAGACACATGGGAGAGAGAGATGGGAGAGAGAGACATGGGAGAGAGACATGGGAGAGAGAGAGACATGGGAGAGAGAGACATGAGAGAGAGACATGGGAGAGAGAGAGAGACATGGGAGAGAGAGACACATGGGAGAGAGAGAGACATGGGAGAGAGAGACACATGAGAGAGAGACACATGGGAGAGAGAGAGACATGGGAGAGAGAGATGGGAGAGAGAGACATGGGAGAGAGACATGGGAGAGAGAGACACATGAGAGAGAGACACATGGGAGAGAGAGAGACATGGGAGAGAGAGATGGGAGAGAGAGACATGGGAGAGAGACATGGGAGAGAGAGACACATGGGAGAGAGAGAGACATGGGAGAGAGAGACACATGGGAGAGACACACACACACATTGGGATAATGAGCTCCTTTTTTCTATTTGAATATCTGATCTTGGTGGATGATTAGGTTGGCTGTTTAGTAGCAAAATAATTCAGTCCACATTCCTCTGGGCTTTGTTTGTGAGTATATGACCCCCCCCCCCCCCCCCCCCCCCCCCCCCCGGGCGTCATCAGTGCGTGGAGAGGTGCTCTTAAGTTGCCAAAATTATCGCAGCTGCAAACTCCGTGAATGAAGTACATCACTCATTCTCTCATTCTTAAACTGGAAGCACGTTCTCGTACACCTGAATTTGCATACAGACACGCCCCGCCAGCTCCTTATAAGGTGAAGGGCTGTGTGCAAAACTGATTCAACAGCTCCATATACCGGAAGCAAGAGGCTCAGCATTGCATCTGTGCAATTTACCCCCGTAAGTCCGTTGATGAATGAGGACCAATGAATTTAACCCTCCAGTCACCCTATGCCGCAATTCTCGGCAAATAGCCTTTTATTCACGTGTGTGGATAGCGTTGGCTATATTTTATGTATATGCCAGGAAAGTAGCTCAGTCTAAGAGAAGTCTTCTTTGATAAAATAAACAAAATTGATGCACAGTTTATCCATCTCCCTGATCACCAAAAGCTACTATACATGTGTGGGGAGAAAAGTCAGTGTACAGCATTAGCTGCAAAATATGTAGACGGTTGTCACAAAATAAGAGAACAAGCCCTGTAAATGTATCTGAGTGGCCACACTTGAAAAATGACTACCCGATCGAGTGACTATTTTGTAAATTAATATGTCTCTTGTTGATTGTCCATATTGTTATTACTAATATTATGATATTTTATTGCTTAATATATATGTTATTGTTTGTATGTTGAACTTGCTTTGGCAATAAGTATGTTAATATTTCATGCCAATAAAGCCTATTTGAATTGAATTGAATTGAATTGACATGGGAGAGAGAGAGACATGGGAGAGAGAAAGACATGGGAGAGAGAGACACATGGGAGAGAGAGAGCTGGGAGAGAGAGATGGGAGAGAGAGACATGGGAGAGAGACATGGGAGAGAGAGAGACATGGGAGAGAGAGACATGAGAGAGAGAGATGGGGGAGAGAGAGACATGGGAGAGAGAGAGACATGAGAGAGAGAGACACATGGGAGAGAGAGACATGGGAGAGAGACATGGGAGAGAGAGAGACATGGGAGAGAGAGAGACATGAGAGAGAGAGACACATGGGAGAGAGAGATGGGAGAGAGAGACATGGGAGAGAGACATGGGAGAGAGAGAGACATGGGAGAGAGAGACATGAGAGAGAGACATGGGAGAGAGAGAGAGACATGGGAGAGAGAGACACATGGGAGAGAGAGAGACATGGGAGAGAGAGACACATGAGAGAGAGACACATGGGAGAGAGAGAGACATGGGAGAGAGAGATGGGAGAGAGAGACATGGGAGAGAGACATGGGAGAGAGAGACACATGAGAGAGAGACACATGGGAGAGAGAGAGACATGGGAGAGAGAGATGGGAGAGAGAGACATGGGAGAGAGACATGGGAGAGAGAGACACATGGGAGAGAGAGAGACATGGGAGAGAGAGACACATGGGAGAGACACACACACACATTGGGATAATGAGCTCCTTTTTTCTATTTGAATATCTGATCTTGGTGGATGATTAGGTTGGCTGTTTAGTAGCAAAATAATTCAGTCCACATTCCTCTGGGCTTTGTTTGTGAGTATATGACCCCCCCCCCCCCCCCCCCCCCCCCGGGCGTCATCAGTGCGTGGAGAGGTGCTCTTAAGTTGCCAAAATTATCGCAGCTGCAAACTCCGTGAATGAAGTACATCACTCATTCTCTCATTCTTAAACTGGAAGCACGTTCTCGTACACCTGAATTTGCATACAGACACGCCCCGCCAGCTCCTTATAAGGTGAAGGGCTGTGTGCAAAACTGATTCAACAGCTCCATATACCGGAAGCAAGAGGCTCAGC
Source organism: Notolepis coatsorum (assembly GCF_963971535.1). Lineage (NCBI taxonomy): Eukaryota > Metazoa > Chordata > Actinopteri > Aulopiformes > Paralepididae > Notolepis > Notolepis coatsorum. The sequence goes on from NC_140168.1 coordinate 87,446,088, forward strand.
ATTGCATCTGTGCAATTTACCCCCGTAAGTCCGTTGATGAATGAGGACCAATGAATTTAACCCTCCAGTCACCCTATGCCGCAATTCTCGGCAAATAGCCTTTTATTCACGTGTGTGGATAGCGTTGGCTATATTTTATGTATATGCCAGGAAAGTAGCTCAGTCTCACATCTTTGACTCACATTCCAATAATCCATGTTTTTTTTATTTTTTTTTAAATCACTATTAAACGCACTGCATAAATGTATTACATCTTTCACCCTAGTGACGGAAATTGTCAGGTTATGGTTAGGGTTAACCCCCTAACCCTAACCCTAATTAAAAAATAATAATTGAATCCTGAAAATGAATAAATATTCAATATGTATGGTCAGGACTGAAGTTAATAATGATATTCATGATTTTTTTTACAATACATGACAAATATATGTTTTTACTGAGATCGCAGTTTTCGGCAAAGGGCTAAAGGTGTGAAAGTGTAGAGAGGGGCGGAGCCTTGGCTCTCTCCTAGGTGTGAGATTTAGATTTTGTGTGTGTCTCCCCCCGTAGATCCAGGACATGGCAGAGCAGGGCGTGATGTTCGTAGGCTTCCTCCAGCAGCCTGGTGGAGGCCCGTGTTTCCTGGGCCATTGGGATCCAGAGGATCTCTCCTCCCTCCACTCCAGCCCCTCCCCCATACACAGACACCCCTTCAGCACCAGCACCAGCCCCACGGAACTCCTCAGGCAACCCACACAGGACGACCTAGAACCTGACCGGAACCCGTTAGAACCGCCGGATCTAGAGGACAACCGTCTAGACCCAAACACACCGGAACACAAACCTCTGGAACCCGGAGAGCCGGACTTCAGTCCCTCAAAGCCCACAGTCCAGAATTCAGAACTTGACTCAGGAGAACCAAGTGAAAATAGGTGTATCCATGTTCCAATACAAAGCTCAGAGATCCGGTCCGACAGCTGCCTGAAGGAACCGACGACATCGACAGAAAGACTTCAAGAATACAGAGAAACAGGCGCAGACTCGGACCGGCAGACCCTGGACCAGAATTCGTCAAAACTCCTAGGAGACTCGCCGTCTCCCAGTGCCCCAGAAATGGACTCTATGAACAGACAACTGGACCGTGGTACACCAGAACACACAAGAACAGAACCAGAAGCAACAGAATCGACACATTTGACTCCAGATTCTGAACCGCAGGACCAGAGTCCAGACAGCCAGGTGGATTCCCCCGGTAGAGACAGCCACGGAGCCGAGTCCTACGCCGAGTGCCTGGACAGACACAGCCGGGTGACGACCCACAACAACAACAACCACATCCGGGTCAAGGCTTCTGAGAAAGAGAAGAAGAACGCGACTTCACCACCGGTGCAGACTAGTAAGTAGTATGTCTACACAGCAAGGGTGAATTACTTTTTGTTTTTCATACTTTTTAATGACCTCTTTGAACTATTTGTGAATTAGGAGGTTAGATAAGATGTTCCTTTATCGATGCCCTTGGGGAAAGTCAGGTGCCATAGCAGCACGGGGGAGGGGTGGTACAGGCAGGGGTCATAGCAGTGCGGGGGAGGGGTGGTACAGGCGGGGGTCATAGCAGCGCGGGGGAGGGGTGGTACAGGTCCAGGCGAGAATGGAAGACAATAAATAGAGGTAATAAAGAAAATCAATTACAGGATAATATTAAAATATGAATAAAAGTAAACAGTAGAGGGAAAAGAGAAGGTGCAGATGAGGGTCTGTATACTCTTCTCAGGGTTCAATAGTTAAAAGTCAGACATTTCTAACAGTTCTCTAACAGTTCTCTAACAGTTCTCAACAGTTCTCTAACAGTTCTCTAACAGTTCTCTAACAGTTCCCAACAGTTCTCAACAGTTCTCCAACAGTTATCTAACAGTTCTCCAACAGTTCCCAACAGTTCTCAACAGTTCTCCAACAGTTATCTAACAGTTCTCCAACAGTTCCCAACAGTTCTCAACAGTTCTCAACTGTTCTCTAACAGTTCCCAACAGTTCTCAACAGTTCTCCAACAGTTCTCTAACAGTTCTCTAACAGTTCCCAACAGTTCTCAACAGTTCTCTAACAGTTCTCTAACAGTTCCCAACAGTTCTCAACAGTTCTCCAGCAGTTCTCTAACAGTTCTCAACAGTTCTCTAACAGTTATCTAACAGTTCCCAACAGTGCTCAACAGTTCTCCAACAGTTCTCTAACAGTTCTCTAACAGTTCCCAACAGTTCTCAACAGTTCTCTAACAGTCCTCAACAGTTCTCAACAGTTCTCCAGCAGTTCTCTAACAGTTCTCAACAGTTCTCCAGCAGTTCTCTAACAGTTCTCAACAGTTCTCTAACAGTTCTCTAACAGTTCCCAACAGTGCTCAACAGTTCTCTAACAGTTCTCAACAGTTCTCTAACAGTTCTTGAACAGTTCTCAACAATTCTCAACAGTTCTTCAACAGTTCTCAACAGTGCTCAACAGTTCTCAACAGTTCTCAACAGTTCTTCAACAGTTCTCAACAGTTCTCAACAGTTCTTCAATAGTTCTCAACAGTTCTCAACAGTGCTCAACAGTTCTCAACAGTTCTTCAACAGTTCTCAACAGTTATATTATCATACTGGCCAATCGCGTCTCGCTCTTCGCCATAATAAGATATCTCTTATCTCCAGCACCTACTGTGCTCATGAACAAAACAATTGCACTCACATGCACGTGACCAGGCCACGCCCCTGCATCCTACTATATGACGCCGGACATGGTCACACTTCCCCTTCCTCTTTTTTTGTTTCCAACATGGACGCTGCAGTGCACTCCATGAACTAGTTGTTATGAAATGCAGAGAGAAATTACACAATGTTGGGTTTTCGCCGGAGATTCGCCAGCCCCTGGAATCTTCTCGGCACATCCTAACAGTGCATCGGGCCTGGCCTGGGGTTTCCTCGTCTCGCGACAGCGGATCGAGGGACGTCGCGCGGCGGCTAGCTGTCGGGCTAGGTCGCGCACAGGTAGGGCCTGCGCTGCCAGGCATCAATGCTAGCGTTTGTGATACTGCTCGTTGTCCCGTGAGACAACGAGTTGTGTATTGGCACAAGGGGCAGGATATCTGGGTAAACGTTGTCGTCATGACTCTGAGTTGGATGTTTTCCCAGCTATCCTGGAGCGCGCGGCTAATGCTAATGCTACGATGCTGGGTCACTGTTCCTTTGTTCCCGGCCGTGGGCTGTCACCACTTTTCCCTCCTCTTAACCGGTTCATTGATGAAGGTCAGTCAGTATCTAATGTGGGGGGTTTTGCTGAGGCTTATTTACCCCTTTTATGGGTGAATGGGCTGACAACAGGGCGCAAGGCAGGTGTGCCCTGGCTTGAGAGCCAGGTAGCATCGATCCTTTGCCCTGGCATGGTTGAACGGTGTCCCACCCGGAAGCCGACGCCTGAGGGCGAGTCGGCCCGGCAGGTGGCGGTATGGGCTGATGAAGTTTATACCGCCACAGGATGGAATTTAGCAGCGACCAGTGTCACTGCTCAGTTGACTGTTTTTCTGTCCACATTGGTGTCGGGTAGTGGGGCTGTAGGGCCAGCCGACGCCGAAAACATCGCGTGTGTTTTTGGGGTTATAGAACTTTTAACTCAGTCGCAGGCTATAACCGCAGGGAGGATCAGGATGCTATCAACTCTTATTCACAGGCATCTCTGGTTGGAGCAGTCTTCCCTTGAGGAGGAGAAAGGTTTTTCCTCCTTAGGGCTCCCCTTTCCGCAGAGGGACTCTTTGGTCTTTCCGCGGAAACGCAGGCGGTATTTGACCTGGGCCCCACACCGCCTCGCACCACGCAGCCAGAGGTGAGAGTGCGGCCTCGTCAACGACTGTGGCGAGGCCCTCAACCAGCGGCCATGTTTCCCCCGCCTGAGGTACCCTGGACACAACGAAAACAGGTGATCGCAAGGCCGACAGCCTTGGCGGCCGAGGGATCGGCTACATTAGATGAGCACGCCCTAAAAAAAGGTCGCCGTCTAGCTGTGTCTAGCTCGCTCTCCGGTCACCCTCCCCCCAACACCAGCGGGATAAGGGCTCTGATTTGTTTCCTTTGGTTGCGGGCCGTGTGCCTTCAATGAATCCTGGCTGAGCGTCTCGCTCTTAGCGCCCTGAGGTCCCTTGGTTGCGTTTTCAGTGTTGGAAACTTTTTCTGATGAAGGGGGAGTGTGACCATGTCCGGCGTCATATAGTAGGACGCAGGGGCGTGCCCTAGTCACGTGCATGAGAGTGCAATTGTTTTGTTCATGAGCACAGTAGGTGCTGGAGATAAGAGATATCTCATTATGGCGAAGAGCGAGACGCTCAGCCAGTATTCATATAACTAGGTTATAGGATAACCTTTCGTTCTCAACAGTTCTCTAACAGTTCCCAACAGTTCTCAACAGTGCTCAACAGTTCTCAACAGTTCTCAACAGTTCTCAACAGTTCTCAACAGTTCTCAACAGTTCTCTAACAGTTCTCTAACAGTTATCCAGTTCTGCCACAGCAGTCCTTGCCCACGGTCGTGGAGCCTGATGTTCTACGGGCACGAAGGACTGGCCGAGTCGGTTAATGGGGGGGGGTCTGTGGCTGAACTGGCCGGGTCGGTTAGTGGTCGGGGGGGGGGGGGGGGGGAGGGAAGGGGGGGGGGGGGGGTCTATTGCTGTTAAAACTACTGCAGTAGTCTATTGATGTTAAAAACGACTGCAGCAGTCTATTGCTGGTAAACTACTGCAGTAGTCTATTGCTGGTAAAACTACTGCAGCAGTCTATTGCTGGTAAAACGACACACTTGCTTTGGCGGGCACCGGTGTTGCTCACCAGCACATCTGATCGGCTGCCCTGCAGTCTAAGGTATTGTGATCTGTTGCTGAGGTAGTCAGTGACCCAGGCCACCAGGTCATGGTCCAGTCATGCACCAGGGGCGACCTCCCTGCCTTCTGACGTCTCTGATGAAACACACGTGTGGGGAACTGTGTGTATTGTGTTGTGTAACTACTGTAAGAGATGTGCAAACAGGCACATTTCAATTGCTGTGTGTAAATAATGCCTTGTGTAAATTGACAATAATGTAATCTCCTAATCCTCTGATCATTTATTGACTTCCTTCTACAGCTGGTCCTTTGGTATGTTGTATGGTTGGTGTTCGAAACACAACGTCAGCCACCAGCCACATTCTGGTAGATTTTTGGCTCTGGCTGTAAGCTCGACTAGCCAGTTTGACTGGAAGCCAGCCTTTAAAATCTATTTTGGCTGCGTGTGACCGTTAATAAAACATCTTGGTTTGTACAATTCTACATGCACAAGCTGGTTTCATTTTATGAATGTTTTTTTCTCTGCTTGTATGTGTGTGTGTGTGTGTGTGTGTGTGTGTGTGTGTGTGTGTGTGTGTGTGTGTGTGTGTGTGTGTGTGTGTGTGTGTGTGTGTGTGTGTGTGTGTGTGTGTCTGTCTGTCTGTTTGTGTGTGTGTGTGTGTGTGTGCGTCTGTCTGTCTGTGTGTGTGTGTGTGTGTGTGTGTGTGTGTGTGCGTCTGTCTGTCTGTCTGTCTGTCTGTGTGTGTGTGTGTGTGTGTGCGTCTGTCTGTCTGTGTGTGTGTGTGTGTGTGTGTGTGTGTGTGTGTGTGTGTGTGTGTGTGTGTGTGTGTGTGTGTGTGTGTGTGTGTGTGTGTGTAGGGATGCAACTCTTCGCCCTGTACAACCACACAGGAGAGCTAAACAGCTCCATAAAGTTCTACTCTCTCAGGGTCCCACTGCGCGTACAGAGGGAGGCGGGGCTAACCACAGAGGTTGACGCTCACTGGCTAGATCACATGACCCAGCACTTCACCAATGGCGCGCACCTCATCGACGGCTTCTTCCACCTCGGAGAAGACAACGGTACGGTTTGTTGTCATGCCAATGAAATACACCCCCGATGTCAGCAGTGTTTTCCAATTGCCGCCAAAAAGCCACTTAAGAAAATAGATTTGAATAGAACACAGTTGAGAAGGGAAGATGTCCCACATGTTGTCCCCTTCACTTGCAGTTAGAACAGCAATGTTTCCGTACAAACATGATCAGCACCAACAACTGGGGAGGGTCCCTGAAACAAAAACATTGGACCTCATTCTCGTAAGTTTCCTCGTAAGAGGAAACCTACGATAGTCCTCCCCGGATTCCTGAACGCGCTTCCGTTTTAAGAATGAGTGACGTTCTTCATTCATGGGAACCCAGCTGCGATGATTTTGCCTACTACTTACGAAGACCGTTTCACGCTCTCAGGCATCCAGAGGAGGATTTTTGTAAATTTGTTCGTACAGATTTTTTATGAAGATACTTAAGAACATGTTCGATCATGAGGTCCATTGTCGTATTCATTATTATTATAATTATTTAAATCCAAGGATGTCTGTAGAATCGACGTGAGCGCAATCACCAACCATTTCTCCCAAATAAAGCCCTTAAGAACACGGCGCACACCAGTCTGTCCGACTTACGACTCTTCTGTGCTTGTAAATCCTGCTCTTAGCTATCCCAGAGAAGGAACCGTTGGTGCATGCCAAAATCGGTCAGAAAAGACCGTAAATGGAGTTATGAGGAAATTTGCTCGTAACTTTTCTTGTAAGTCCGTTGATGAATGAGGACCATTGTTCCCAACATGTAAGTGAAGTAGTCATAAGTAATCATCTAAGAAGCATAATATATATATTATAATATACTGACTGAGGTGTGTTAGTGCTTGACCAGAACACTGATTCTCAACCTTTTTTGGGGCCAACAAATTGATACACGTCCGTGGAGCCCCATCTGATAAGATTTTGTCTCGGGTTCCCTGATCTGAGAGTGATTGAATTGATTGAATTGATTGATTGATTGATTGATTGATTGATTGAAAACTTTATTATACATCAGGGTCCCCCATTTTCAATTCATCATAACATATATGACATACACGACATACAGATAGACAGTACTGCTACATCTATACATTTATGACATACCAGATTTGCAAATACAGTACTGTTTGTGATACAAAAAGAGTCCAGAAAAGATACATTTGACGTAGAAACTGTACATTGGAGGAGGTTGGGTAGGTGGGGTGGGGTTGGGTGCGTGGTTGTTAGATAATGACTTTGTCCTGAATTCCACAAGTCTCTATACTGTAGGTGGGGAGATAACATTGAAGAGAGTGAAACGTGAAAAGAGAGGCGGCACAGAGGTCAGCACTGCTGCCTCACAGCAAGTAGGTCCTGGGTTCGAACCCCAGCAGGGGGCCTTTCTGTGTGGAGTTTGCATGTTCTCCCTGTGTTCGTGTGGGTTTCCTCCAGGTACTCTGGTTTCCTCCCCCACCATAAAGACATGCATGTTAGGTACTGGGACTACAGATGGAAACTAGCTCATTAGCTCAAATCTGGCACATTTACATTGATGTGGAAACTGAAGATTAGATTAGAGTAGTAGTCACATATCTCATTGGGGTAAACTTTGAGTGAATGAAATAGTGAATTTCAACTTTTTGGGGGGAGACCCCCTGGAACCTCCTTCGAGGCCCCCCAGGGGGTCCCCAGACCCCTCGAGAACCCCTGGACTGACACTCCGCTGCAGCCTGACGACGTCTGGGTACGGAGTTAGGTGACGGACGATACGCGTTGGGGATATACGCCTTAAGTCCCTGCTCAGTCACCCGTGATATAAGTAGACCTAAGCCACTGCTGCCCAAACCTGGAATATTTAACAATCAAGTGTCGTCCTTTCTTCCTTCCGAGAGAGTTAACGGCGATCATCCTTGTAGGAGTGTACATTCCACCGCAAGCCAGCGATAGTGTCGCGCTCTCCAGACTTCACGATGAGGTAAACAAACTCCAAGCCGCGAACGTTAACGCCGCCATTGTAGTAGTGGGTGATTTCAATAGCGCCAATCTGAGAAAGGTTTTGCCTGACTTCTATCAGCATGTGACTTGTAACACCAGAGGCGGTAACATTTTAGATCACTGTTACTCGCAATTCAAGGGTGGATACAAGGCTCATTCTGCTAGTGGCTTTGGGAAGTCTGATCATGCGGCCATCTTTCTTTCTCCAAAGTACAAACAAAGAATCAAGAGCACACCTGTAGTCTCGCGAGAGGTGCAGAAATGGGATGTGACGTCAGAGGAGACGCTCCAAGCTGCGTTTGAGTGCACAGACTGGGGGGTGTTCCGCGACACAGATAACATTAATGTCTACACGGAGACAGTGCTGGACTTTGTTCGTACTTTGGTGGAAGAAACAATCCCCACTACCACAATTAAAGTTTACCCAAATCAAAAACCCTGGGTAGACAAATCCGTCCGTGAAGCTCTGAAAGCGCGCACCAAAGCATACAACGACGGCCTGGTGGCAGGCAACATGAATGACCACAAGGTGGCGCGATACAACGTAAGGAGGACAGTAATAGAGGCAAAACGGCGCTACAGGGATAAAATTGAACTCCAGTTTGAACAGGCCGACTCCAGAGCTATGTGGCAGGGGCTCAAAACGATGACGGACTACAAAGGCACCTCCCTCAAACTGAACAGTGACATCTCCTTAGCAAATGACCTCAATACCTTCTATGCGAGGTTTGATGCTGGTAATAACAACACCAGCCCACAAGCCACGGCAATGGGGGGGGGGGGGGGGGGGGGGGGGGGGGGTCTGCTGCTGATGGAGACTCAGTGTTCAGGGTAACAGAGCATGAGGTGAGGCGGACCTTTAAAAAAGTTAATATCAGGAAGGCAGCAGGACCGGACGGCATCCCCGGCCACGTCCTAAAAGTCTGTGCCGACCAACTGGCCCCGGTATTCACTGACATATTTAACCTGTCCTTAGAACAGGCTGTCATCCCCACCTGCCTGAAGAAGTCCACTATTATCCCTGTACCCAAGAAATCCAAGCCTGCTTGCCTCAACGACTACCGCCCTGTAGCTCTCACCTCCATAGCCATGAAGTGCTTTGAGAAGCTAGTAAAGGGCTACATCTGCTCCTCCCTCCCCATCAACATGGACCCCCTGCAATTTGCATACCGCCCCAACAGGTCCACGGAGGACGCCATAGCCCATGTGCTGCACACAGCAGCATCACACCTGGACAAGAGGAAGGGGAACTATGTGAGAATGCTATTCATCGATTACAGCTCGGCATTCAATACCATAGTCCCCTCCAAACTCATAGCCAAGCTCAGGGACCTGGGCCTGAACTATGACCTCTGCCAGTGGGTCTTGGACTTCCTGACGGGCAGACCCCAGGTGGTGAGAGCAGGCAACTGCACCTCCTCATCCATCACCCTCAACATAGGGGCCCCCCAGGGCTGTGTTCTGAGTCCCCTCCTCTACTCCCTGTACACACACGACTGTGTGGCTCAGCGGAGTAGCAACACAATCATCAAATTTGCTGACGACACAGTGGTGGTGGGCCTGATCTCTGCAAACGACGAGAGGGCCTACCTGGATGAGGTCAAGGTCCTGGCGGGATGGTGCCAGGAAAACAGCCTCTCCCTGAACGTCAGCAAAACAAAGGAGATGATTGTGGACTTCAGAAGGTCGGGGGTCAAGGACTACAGCCCCCTCAGCATCGACGGGGCACCGGTTGAGAGAGTGAACAGCTTTAAGTACCTCGGAGCCTACATATCCGAGGACTTGACATGGACCACACACATTGACAGTGTTGTGAAGAAGGCACGACAACGCCTCTACTTCCTCAGGCGCCTAAGGAAGTTCCAAGTCAGTCAGAAGATCCTTAAGAACTTCTACTCATGTACAATAGAGAGCATCCTGACTGGCAACATCACCTCCTGGTTTGGGAATAGCACTGCACAAGACCGAAGCAGACTACAAAGAGTGACGCGTTCAGCCGAACGCACAATTGGAGGGGGGCTCCCCACCCTCCAGAACATTTACAACAAGCGGTGCAGGGGCAAGGCTAAGAGAATCATTAAGGACTCCAGTCACCCGAACAACTGCCTCTTTGAACTGCTGCGGTCAGGCAAGCGATACCGGAGTCTCAAGGCGAGCACAGAAAGACTCAGAAGAAGCTTCTATCCCCAGGCCATCAGGCTGCTCAACGAACAATGAACACTACACAACAACCATCAAACGCACATAGCACACACATCCACACGCACACACTCACTTTAAACAAACACACTGTAGCACCCACTCCCCACACTTTATAGCACACACTCACTTTAAACAAACACACTGTAGCACCCACTCCCCACACTTTATATTTATTGATAAAGGATTGCACTACAACTCGTACACCTTACTGTAAATTGTACCTAAATTGTACCTCATCCCATTTCTGCTTTGCACTATATAGTATTGTATATTAGTACACTGCATAGTATTGTATATTATATGGTAACTCAGTTACATCTATTCTGCATCAAACATTGTACATATGTCTATACTGAACACTGTGACCTCATTTTCTACTTCTAATTTACATGCTATACTATGTTATTGATACTTATCTTGTCTAGCACAGTCTCTGGAGCGTAACAGTAAGAAGCATTTTGTATAAAAGTATTCTGTACTTCTGTATGACAACTATTAAAGAAACTTGAAACTTGAAACTTGAGGAGGATAGATAGGGGATCACAGGAGATTGAAGTGTGAAGCTGAGCTTTTAAACCCCCCCCCTCAAAAGTCACACGTATACTTCACTCACTGTCCTTCTCTCTCCCCCTCCCCCTCCCTTTATCTCTCCATCCCTCTTTCTCCTCCTCCTCCCTCCCTCCCCTCCCCCTCCCTCTCTCCCTCCTCCCCCCTCTCTCCTTCTCCAGATAGTGGTGTTTCATCTGTGGATAGTGTGTTTGTCTTCCAGAGCTCAGTGGAGGAAAGCACAGCCACCGCCTACGATGCCATCGTGGTTGAGCAGTGGACTGTAGTGGATGTGAGTCTTCCTGTTAACCCTGTGTGACTGTAGTGGATGTGAGTCTTCCTGTTAACCCTGTGTGACTGTAGTCGATGTGGGTCTTCCTGTTAACCCTTTGTGACTGTAGTGGATGTGAGTCTTCCTGTTAACCCCGTGTGACTGTAGTGGATGTGAGTCTTCCTGTTAACCCTGTGTGACTGTAGTGGATGTGAGTCTTCCTGTTAACCCCGTGTGACTGTAGTGGATGTGAGTCTTCCTGTTAACCCTGTGTGACTGTAGTGGATGTGGGTCTTCCTGTTAACCCTGTGTGACTGTAGTGGATGTGAGTCTTCCTGTTAACCCTGTGTGTCTCTGTGACTGTAGTGGATGTGGGTCTTCCTGTTAACCCTGTGTGACTGTAGTGGATGTGAGTCTTCCTGTTAACCCTGTGTGACTGTAGTGGATGTGAGTCTTCCTGTTAACCCCGTGTGACTGTAGTGGATGTGAGTCTTCCTGTTAACCCTGTGTGACTGTAGTGGATGTGGGTCTTCCTGTTAACCCTGTGTGACTGTAGTGGATGTGAGTCTTCCTGTTAACCCCGTGTGACTGTAGTGGATGTGAGTCTTCCTGTTAACCCCGTGTGACTGTAGTGGATGTGGGTCTTCCTGTTAACCCCGTGTGACTGTAGTGGATGTGAGTCTTCCTGACTGTAGTGGATGTGGGTCTTCCTTTTAACCCTGTGTGACTGTAGTGGATGTGAGTCTTCCTGTTAACCCTGTGTGACTGTAGTGGATGTGAGTCTTCCTGTTAACCCCCGTGTGACTGTAGTGGATGTGGGTCTTCCTGTTAACCCCGTGTGACTGTAGTGGATGTGGGTCTTCCTGTTAGTGTGTCTCTGTGAGAGAAGCAGATGTGACTCTGAAAATCTCCTCTGTAGGCTGACGGCTTAAGCCATGTTCAATCAGGCATTATAGAAATATAAGGCTGGAGGGATGTGTGTGTGTGTGTCTGCGTTTGCCTGCCTGTGTGTGTATGGTTCTGTGTGTGTGTGTTTGCCTGCCTGTGTATGTATGGTTCTGTGTGTGTGCGTGTGTGTGTGTGTGTGTGTGTGCGTGCGTGCGTGTGTGCGTGCATGCGTGTGTGTGTGTGTTTGCCTGCCTGCCTGTGTATGGTTCTGTGTGTGTGTGTACCTGCATGTGTGTGTATGGTTCCATGTGTGTGTGTGTGTGTGTGTGTGTGTGTGTGTGTGTGTGTGTGTGTGTGTGTGTGTGTGTGCCTGCCTGTGTGTGTCTGTGTGTGTATGGTTGTGTGTGTGTGTCTGTGTTTGCCTGCCTGTGTGTGTATGGTTGTGTGTGTGTGTGTGTGTGTGTCTGTGTGTGCCTGCCTGTGTGTGTGTGTGTCTGTGTGTGCCTGCCTGTGTGTGTATGGTTCCATGTGCGTTTGTTTTTGAGTCTTTCGATAGAGAAAAGATCAAGACTTGATAAAAACCATTCCAAAGGTCAGCTGCCATCAACCAGTTAACACAAAGCAAGAAGTGCATATAGTGATATATCAACTATATATATCTGTATGTTTTGATGCCTATGTGTGTGTGTGCGTGATATATTAACTATATATATATCTGTATGTTTTGATGCCTGTGTGTGTGTGCGTGCGTGTGTGTGCATCTGCTTGCTTGTCTGTGTATAATTGATCACAACTATCAATATTTCTGTTTGTGTAACAGATGACAATTTAGGCTACGTAAAACACTAAATATGCATGTCAGTTGTTTCCAAGGACTCATTATTGTCAAATTTTAAGTGGAAATTAGCTTGGTATATTTAAAAAGCTTTTAAATCTTTTTTATCTCCCCATCTCTCTCTCTATCTGCCTCTCTCTCACTGTTTCTCTCTCTCTCTCACTGTCTCTCTCTCTCTCTCTCTCTCTCTCTCTCTCTCTCTCTCTCTCTCTCTCTCTCTCTCTGTTTTCTATCTCTCTCTCCCTCTCCGCCCCTCCCTCTCCTCCCCCCCCCCTCTCTCTCTCCCTCTCTGTGTCTCCCCCCCCCTCTCTCTCCCCCCTCCCTCCCTCCCTCTCTCTCCCTCCCTCCCTCCCTCACACACTCTCTCTCCCTCCCCCCTCTCTCTCTCTCTCGTCTCCCCCCCCTCTCTCTCTGTCTCTCTCTCCCTCCCCCCTCTCTCTCTCTCGTCTCTCCCACCCTCACTCTCTCTCCCCCCCCCTCTCTCTCTCTGTCTCTCTCTGTCTCTCTCCCACCCTCACTCTCTCTCTCCCCCCCTCTCTCTCTCTCTGCCTCTCTCTCCCCCCTCTCTCTCTCTCTGCCTCTCTCTCCGCCCCCCCCCCTCTCTCTCTCTCTCTCTCTCTCTCTCTCTCTCTCAGGGTGTGGTGGTGAGGACAGACTACATCCCGCTGCTTCAGTCTCTGGCTCCGTTCGGGTGGAGGTTGATGTGTGTGGTGCCCACACCCATCGTCAGGACCAACAGGTAGGGAATGACTGACCCCACCTTCACCATGGATTCTCAACACATCCATATCGAGGCTATTTTAATACCTGCACTACACTACCAATCGCTACTTGACGGGCTGAGTGAGAGAACAGCCACCCAGCGGAGATACATGAAACCCAGTAGAATTGACAATGGCACAACCAGTGGAATGAAATCTTCTCAGCAAATGGGAAGTACGTAGGATTTACATAGTAGAACTAGGGACAATGCTACAGAGTCTACCTGTTGGGAGGTGACAGTGACTCGTGAGGTAGAAGAGCAGTCGTGTTGAATCGTCCTTGAGCAAGACACTTAACCCCTAACTGCTCCTGATGAGCAGGTTGGCACCTTGCACGCTTGCCTCCACTGTCAGTGTGTGAATGTGAGTGAATGGGTCAAATGTGAGGAACAAATTGTAAAGCGCTTTGGATAAAAGTGCTATATAAATGCAGCCATTTACATTTGGCGCTAAAGCAAATGACACAAATGAAAAAACAACAAAGTTACCTTGTTATTTTATTCTTGTTTTATTCGCCATTGTGCAATAGTTACATAGTGCATCTTTAAATGTGTGAAGCCCAGGATCTGGACAAGTATATCTATACATGTAACCTGTTTTTTAGACCCTAATGGTGTCTAGTTAAAGGAACACTCCAACATTTGGGAAATTAGCTTATTTGCCATCTACCCTGGAGTTAGACAAGAATTGATTGATTGATTGATTGAATTGATTGATTGAACATTTTATTAACAGATTGCAGAATGGGTACAATACAGTACAGCTCAATACACACAATTGTTAAGGGGATGCAGACTGAGAAAGACTTTCGTCTTGTTTACATCAGGGTCCCCCATTTTCAATTCATCATAATGACACACATGACATACAGATAGACAGTACTGCTACATCTATACATTTATGACATACCAGATTTACAAATACAGTACTTGTTGTGATACAAAAAGAGTCTAAAAAAGAGAGTATATACATTTGACGAAGAAACTGTACATTGGAGGAGGGTTGGGTAGGTGGGGTGGGGTGGGGGGGGGGGGAACTGTACATTGGAGGTGGTTGGGTGGGTGGGGTGGGGGTGGTTGGGTAGGCGGGGGTGGGGGGGGTAACTGTACATTGGATTATCGACGAAACCTTACTTGGTCCCAAGAAGAGGGTCTTGTGTATTATTGGGTTAGGACATTTACTGTACATTGGAGGGGGTTGGGTTAGGACATTTACAGGGGCCAGTTTAGAATTGCAGTCTCCGTAGGGTGCTCTTTGAGAGTGGTTGTTGAAAGTGGGTAGTGATTCACATTCCTTTACAGCTGTGGGGTAGGGCATTCCACATTGATGTGGCATAATTGCGAATGTGGTTTAGTCCCCTTGTTTGAGCCGAATCTGGGTTTAACATGATTTGTGGAGCTCCCTCTGGTGTTGTGATCGTGGTATTCACTGACCTTTGGGAAGTATTTTGACAAGTACATGGGTACCTTAGTCGTGTAGTGTATCTTGTAGACCAGGCCATTGCAAGTTGCTGTACTCTGTCGTCTACTCTAAGCCATCCTAGGTTGTAAAAGTGGGCAGGGGTGAGGTGGGTTCTAGGAGTAAGGTCAAGCAGTAGTCTGACCAGTTTGTTTTGTGATGTTTGTAATTTGGTTTTAGCGCCTTTGAGGTGCTTTGGTACCATGAGGTGCAAGCATAATCGTAGTACCCTTGAATGAGTGCTCCTGCCAGGTATTCTTGTTTACCAGAGAGGAGATCCGGTACAAGAATCTAGTTTGTTGGTTGACTTTTTTTTATTACATTGGATGCCATTTTGTCACAGGAAAGATTTGCCTCTAGGATGGAACCTAGGTATGTAATTTCATCTTTCCTTGTGACAATAATTGTCACCCACTGTAACTGAGAAGCCGTCGGTCTTGCTGAGTTTGTTATTTGAACCGAGTCGTCCGCGAACAGGAACAAGTTGCAGTCACAAGCTGACGACATGTCATTTGCATAAATTAGGAACAGTAGCGGTCCTAGTATGCTTCCTTGTGGAACACCACAGCTCACTGTGAGGGGGGTGGGGGTTAGGGTACCGTTTACCTCCACCATCTGTTCTCTCCCCTCCAGGTAGGATTGCATCCAGCTCACTGATAGACTATCAAAACTTGCAAAAATTGCTTTTAGCTTGTCATTCAGAATGGAGTGTCGAACGGCCTTTTGTAGGTCCAGCAGGTCCCATCGTAATTTTAGCCATCTTAATCTGTTAGTTTCATTATGCATTGTGTGTTGAGTACTGACTTTTAATAATTTTGTTTTGCAATAATAATTGTTGTTGTATTTTTTTGTGTGGACTCCAGGAAGACTAGCTGGTTACTATGGCACCAGCGAATGGGGTTCCGTAATAAAATCAAATAAAATCAAATGGTACAACCATCTATATTGGTGAAAAAAACAGACACACAGCACATTTTAGGCTCATAACAATATAACTTTTACTATTTAGTTTCCTGCAATAGCATCAAAACCCTGTATCACTCATCGTCATCCATCTCCTCATCCATCTCATCCTCTTCCCCCCTCATCCTCATCACTGACGCCACCAGCAGCAACAGGTCAATGAGGAGATGGAGGCAGAACTGGTCCACAAGACCCAAACTCTTCAAAGTCTTCTCCCACACTCTGACCCTCGTCGTATGGTTCAGGCTCGGCTGCCCGCTTGTAACAGGCCACTCTATGTATAGACCACCGCAAACACTTCCGGGTATTCTGAAATGATGGGAGAGAGAGCGGGGGGGAGAAAATGAATTAATGTGGATGAGAGCCTTGACAAGCTGTACAGAGATTTAACACAGATGGACATAGATAACATTTCCCTCACATTAAGTGGTTGTAGCTACGGCTGTGGGGGCGCTGGAGACATGAATCCAATAGACGCCTGAGTCTCCTGAACACGGAGAGACCAATCCCAAGTCGATCGGCACTTTCTCGGCCGAGCTATAGTCACTTTTCCGCACCTACTCCTGAACTCTGCATGCACAGATTGATACACCTAGATCTCTGGACAATCCAGAGAGACTCCGTGGGCAATCTATTGGATCATGTCTCCGGCACCCCCCCCCCGCAGCCGTAGCTACAACCACTTAATGTCATGGCTCTCATCCACATTGATTCATTTTCTCCCCCTGCTATCTCTCCCATGAACTCAATGTAACGCGGAAGTGCAGTGGTCTATAGTTCACACGCTGGATGTCTGAACATGAAGAAATCTTAACTAGACACCATT
>NC_140168.1:87462884-87480384 GCF_963971535.1 Notolepis coatsorum
CCGTCGGCCAAGAGGGAGAAGACCGCGAGATGGACAGACGCGCGTCAGAGGGATAATGGGGGGATGGCGATGACGGAGGAGGTGAAGACGGAGGAGAGAGCCGGTCAGCAGCTGAGCGAGAGGGCTCTGTTCTCGGGCGTCTGCTGACACACTGGGAGCCAAACGGACACATATTGACCGCGCCCACACGGTGGCCATTTTGCTCTTACGTCATGCTCAGGTTGGGATTCCTTTCCAACCTGTTCCCACCTTGCCACTCGGTCTCGACTCGTACCATACCTCGATTACAAATGATTAAGTTAATCATTTTACAGAATGCACCTTTAAAATGGGACACTTCACCGGAGAAAAATAAACTTGGGTCGGAACACAGTGGGAAGGAATCCCAACCTGAGCACGACATAAGAGCAAAAACGGCTGCCGTGTGAATAATTATGGTCAATGAGATGAAACATGTAAGGAAGGGTTTCTTAGGTGCACTTCAACCAAAACAAAGAAACTGATCTATTATGCACATTATTCTCTCACACACACACATATACCGAACAGTTTAGCACGCATTCATTTAATTTGACAGTTATTGAGAGTTAACGAGTTTGAATAATGTCCTCCAGCTGATCTAATCGGAGGACACTGGATCCTTTTTGCATTAATTACAGCTTAATGTGGGAGAGGAGATGGCAACAAGGTTTGCAACAGGGACCACTGTGTTCTCACCTCCCGTCGTTTCATCGAGCTGTAATTAACACAACACAGTCTCTACGACATGTGTTACAAACGTATTAACTCTCCATAACCGTCAAACTGAATTAATGTTGTGCGCCAAACTGTTTACAGTTTATGGGATATGTGTGAGATTGTTTTTCGGTAAAGTGCCCCTCTTTTTTTTTTTTTTTAATGGCGTGTTCTGTAAGATTATTAATCGCTTTCGAGGTTACGTGGAATCGAGACCCGGTAGAGTCTGAGACCAGACCGATGTGAGTCCAATTCAACGTGTCGTCAACACGACAACTGTGTTCATTTGCCGTCATAGCGGTGGCTCAATATTTACACCAGTTCTCTGGTAAAATTCCAAAAGAAAGAAATCATTTAGGAATTTTTGTAAAATACAAATGGATTATTAAAGGCTCAATACAGTGGGCAGAATGAAACAGTGTCAAAGCACCGTACTGCTGCTAAATTAAGACAAGTCCCAAACTGTCACATCAGCCACTGATGGGTAAATGATACAGTATGTAATAAAAAATAACCTCTATGACATGGTACGTGGTGATCTGTATGTTTTTAATAAATAGAAGCGTTGGTTTACAGTAGTTATATTAAAATATATATATTTATTTAAAAAAAAACATTTGAACCATTTCTACCCGTCACACATACTGTAACTGAAGAACCAGGTAAAATAATCCTTACAAAGCAGCAGATATTTTAGCACAATGTCTGTAACGGTTCCTTGAAAAGGGAGGAGTCCACACCACCAGTCTCTTGACATGACCGCAAATGCAAAACTGAGAATGAATTACAGAAATAATTAATCTGTAGGCAAAAGAAATGTAACAAATGAGTATTATTGAAGATTTGGACGACATTCTGTTCTCTTCAGTCACAGATGGTCTCTCTCTCTCGTCTCCTGTTTTCCTTCTTGGCGCGCGAGTGAGGGGGGAGTGAGGGGTGGCGGTGGTTAACAGACTTTCAAACATAAAATAAGCCAAGTTATTGGTTGCAATTGAAGGGGGGAAGTTTTACATCCAATCACAGTAAACATTTAAATAAATAAATAAAGGCCCTGGTGTTACATCAGCACTGTTCTTCTAAGACATACATGTTGGTACATACAGCTCCTGCCATTTTGCTCTCATGTCAAATCCAGGAACCTAACCAGAGCACGGCATACTGTAAGAGCAAAATGTGAATGTGGTCAATTGGAGAGATCTAACATCCTTCTGTATGTCAGAAATGTCTTTGTGTTGGTATCTGATATGTAACACATGGCCTTTGGTATCCGGTTTCAGATACCGATGCTGAATATCAATACCGATATCCTATTTTAGCATCCAATACCAGGATCAGTATTGTCGTCTAGACCTGACAATCTATACATCTTGAACAGAATGTTATATTTTGTCAATAAGCATTTTTTTTTATTCCGTTAAAAGGGGAATGCCACCGTTTTTAAGATTCACATTATGTTCTTCCTGTGACACCAGCTCATGAGAGCTCAAGAGTCAGAGAGCCGAGATTTTACATCCCAGTTACATCACAGGTTGAGAGAGGGTTCTCTCTCATGACTTCTAGCTTTAGGAGAATACTAAATACTGACTGAACTGTCCTGGGGCACAGGAAGAACATTATGTTAATTCTTAAAATGGGTGGCATTCCCCTTTAAGGGAGAATACACATGTTGCCAATTTATACACTATGTCCAATGATGTAGCCAGCGCTTCAATCGGCCCCCGTCGCGGACCTAGTCTCTGAGGTTGGAGCCAATAGACCAGTGGTTCAGTTACCTTGCTTTGGGGTCAATGTTGCCGTTTTGATGTATCCTAGTGAGAAAACACACGTGCAGGGCTGGGTTCAAACCTGCCAGAAAACACACGTGCAGGGCTGGGTTCAAACCTGTGAGAAAACACACGTGCAGGGCTGGGTTCAAACCTGTGAGAAAACACATGCGCAGGGCTGGGTTCAAACCTGAGAGAAAACACACGTGCAGGGCTGGGTTCAAACCCGAGAGAAAACACACGTGCAGGGCTGGGTTCAAACCTGTGAGAAAACACACGCGCAGGGCTGGGTTCAAACCTGTGAGAAAACACACGTGCAGGGCTGGGTTCAAACCTAGCAGAAAACACACGTGCAGGGCTGGGTTCAAACCTGCCAGAAAACACACGTGCAGGGCTGGGTTCAAACCTGTGAGAAAACACAGGCGCAGGGCTGGGTTCAAACCTGCCAGAAAACACACGTGCAGGGCTGGGTTCAAACCTGTGAGAAAACACACGTGCAGGGCTGGGTTCAAACCTGCCAGAAAACACACGTGCAGGGCTGGGTTCAAACCTGCCAGAAAACACACGTGCAGGGCTGGGTTCAAACCTGAGAGAAAACACACGTGCAGGGCTGGGTTCAAACCTGCAAGAAAACACAGGCGCAGGGCTGGGTTCAAACCTGCCAGAAAACACACGTGCAGGGCTGGGTTCAAACCTGTGAGAAAACACAGGCGCAGGGCTGGGTTCAAACCTGCCAGAAAACACACGTGCAGGGCTGGGTTCAAACCTGAGAGAAAACACACGTGCAGGGCTGGGTTCAAACCCGAGAGAAAACACACATGCAGGGCTGGGTTCAAACCTGTGAGAAAACACACGTGCAGGGCTGGGTTCAAACCCGAGAGAAAACACACGTGCAGGGCTGGGTTCAAACCTGTGAGAAAACACACGTGCAGGGCTGGGTTCAAACCTTCAATTCGTTCAATTCAGCTCCTACCCGTTCAGCTTGTAGACAACACAACATTTGAATTTTGAGAACGGAACATTCTAGTCAGGTTCAAGCTTTATTATCAATACTACCATTATGTACAGGACATATAGAGGGTTGAAATAATAAAATAAAAAATATTAAAAATATATTTTTTTTAGAAAAACACACTAACAGTCTATGGTGCAATATAATGTGTTCTCTCAGGATGAACATTTTGGAGCACACTCCATGACATTAATAGACCTGTTCGCCGACGACGTCATGACTAAATGCGCGCGCAGACCCAAACTTCTCGAAGCAGAAAGGAACGTAATCCTGGTCAGAACAACGGGGCAGACTATAATATATTTGCATTTGTTAGCCATGCTAGCGATCTAAACAATCAATCCATGCCAAAGCTAGATATGTGAAAGGTGAAAGACTCACACTCAAAGCCATGCTGATTTGGCTAAATGACATCTAGCTGTCATGGTTTCTCCAATTGTACTTATTTTCCAACAGCTCGCGCAGGTCCGGGGTAACTTAGTCATGTGACTCAGTTGGTATTGCTAATTGGCTCGAACAAACACGGTATGTTTGTAAACAGTGAACAGTTCTATTTAACTTCAAAGTGTGGAGTGTGCTTTAGCAGCATTAGATGTTTTTATTAAAAAAAAAGAAGAAAAACTTGCTGCTCACATGTTTCATTTTATTGCATCATTGTCTGTTACTGTGTTTTTCTAATATTTATTTTCCACTATTATTTTGTGTACACCTAGACGTCTTAGAGAAAACACATTTCGACCCTCTATGTAACTACAGTATGATGTAACAATGGCTACTGTGCCATTTAAAGTTATGGAGTTCCTAGAATTCCAAGATAGAATTTTCCCAGGAAAACATTCAAAGAAATGGGACACCTGCAAGGATTGGTGGAAGTTTATTTTCTGTAAAACGTCCTAACCTGTTATATAACTGAGAATGAATGCCATGGCGTTGGAAAGTAGATCGCTGCTTTTATTTGCAATATGAATCGAGTCGTAACTGAGCTGACCCCAGCACGTACAGTACAGTTGTATAGTAGAGAAGGTTATCAAATCAAAGCCTTAAGTACAATAAGTAACAGCAGTTGTTTTGTTAATATACATATACTATTTTCTGCCACCTGCTAAAACGAGGAGCACTTATTTCGCTTGGCACATCGTATTTTTATATGTAAAAGTGTATGATTTTGGGGAGCTCCCGTAGCTCACCGCATATCTCTGCGCTATTTCTGCGTCGGGGAAAACCGTGCTCGTCACGGATCTGGGGGACACGAGTTCGATTCCCGGACCCGCCGTCATTTCTCAGAATGTCTTCCCCTGCTCTACATCCCATTTCAACCTGTTTCTGTCGGTCATGCTTGACCAGAAAAGCGATAAACGCTAAAACAAAAAGTAAAAAAAAGAAAAACGTGTATGATTTTGAACAATGTTACCGTAAGAAAACAAGCTGTACACTGTATCGATGTATTACATGGTACTTCTGTTGGACCCGTCTGTTGAGGGGATATCCATGTGTGAAAAGAGAGGTCTCGTCTTTATTACCTCCCTATGTGGACCGCCTGTGTTGTGCGTAAGTGGTGTGATATAAAAATCTTTATATAGAGGCAGAGGTCAATAAACATTCTTAAAAACAACTTCTCCATTTGCTTTTATTTCAGTTTTTTTTGCATGGGCTCGTACATTAACCGGAGCAGGTTGTAAGATCCTGATCAAACTGGCCAGTATCACGTCTTCGTCTGTTTGGCTCTCCATCCAATTCCCCTGCGTTGTGTACTTTTAATGGTCCTGACGTCTACGACACTGGCTGATAAGATCCTATCTCCCCCGTTAGTGCAATCCATAAACCATAATAATTCTCCACCTCCGTAAGAATCCGACACTTCGACAACGTGAAATACCTTACAAGGAAAAGCGTGGTTTTATTTGATAAACAGAAACCTCAGCTCAGATGTTAACAGATTGTATTGTCCTTGAAGAGTCTATTCTAATGATCTTTCGGTGTGTTAGTCTATCGTCCTTTTGTTATTCAGTCCAATAGCGGTCAGGCCTGTTCGTTAGCCGAGACCATCCTTGTGGTAGCCGAAGCTAATGCTGATGTGGCATTCATCCTCCTCCCCCCCCCCCTCTCAATGAGAGGAGAGAGTGTCTTCTGTGTGATCTCAGTCCTACTCGCTCTTGGTCAGATTCTAGTCTGCCTTACACCCGGAAACACCGTTCGACTTATAGATCCTCGCCGTAGCAACGATAGCCCACCCCTTTCTGGTTGTCATGTGCCGCGTTGTCATGACAACTGCGTTAATAACCTTTCACACCATTAAACGTTTCATTCACTGTTGCATTAAAGAGGTCACCCCTCTCCCTCCTGCTCTGGGAGACACTCTCTTATCTCAGATGTTCTTACAAGGAATGTCAACAAACACCCTGCTCAGTGTGGTGCTCACTCGCTCTGAACCAACCTCTGCTAAGCCAAACACATTTCTGCCCTCTCTGACCTGGCACCGTTAGATGCTACCATCTTCCCCCAATCTATACAGTACATCACATACATTGAAAAAGCACCCCAAATCTCTCAAGGTGATGGTTTCCGTGTGCGAGAGGAGGAAACGCAAAAGAAGACTGAGTTTCCACGACGCCGCCACCCTGCCGGGATGAAAACGAGACACTCGCCACTTGAGGGACACATTGTGAGCCAATCAGAGACCTCGCGGGGGTTCCATTGCCGTGCACCGTGGGACGTTCTCTCCTCACCGCCGTTACAAGAACCCATTTACGGATGTGTGATTGGAGAAGTGTGTGTGAGTGAGAGCATGTGAGTGGGGAACCGCTGTTGTGTGTGTGTGTAAGTGAGTGGAAAAAGAGACAGTAACCATTGCTGTATAGGGAGGTGTAGTGGTCATTGCAGTTTTTTCGTGTTCCACCCTCTCTGTCCAACGCAATGTATTTCCCCATTGCCCATTTCTAAATCGTCTCGTTTAAAACAAATACACCATTAACATGGTGTACCTTTCTGTGCATCCACAATCTATAGCTCAACATGAAAATATTCGCAATTAATCATAAAAATATATCGCCAAATTTTATTTCAACCAAAAATGCTTAAACAATAATGTTAGTGATAGAAGGGAACTCATTTTGTGCAAAAATGGAAAGCTTTTCAATGTTCATGATGAGGCAGAATAGTTACAATAGCCGATAATCCATTTTCCCAATGATAAATCCCTATACGGGTGGAACAACCAGTGACGTCAGACTACACCTCCCTATAGTCTGCGTAGTTCTTCCGTCCCTAAAATACCCAGACTGGTGAGATGTACACAAGCAAAGGAAGACTTGAGAAAATACAAAGCAACTCTGACTTCAATCAGCCGTATCAACCGGACCCCCCAAACAAATCCTTCTTTTAAAATGACCACTAATGTAAATAATATAAATAAAATTTTATTAAATGTAAATTTAATTTTTAAATTACAACTTACTCAGATTACTATACATAATATACTATGTACATACATATGTAACACAATTTCACTCATCCCCACCAGATATACTCTTGGAAATAAAATTAAATAAATAACAAGGAAGGTTTTTGGCGGGAAACAATTTAAAAAGAAGAGGGGAAAAAGCCACTCGTAAAAACCTATGCAGATATTATGTTTAGTGTAAAATAACAGGATGTGACTTCTGTTGTCTCCTATAAAAGCTCAGTCAGTTCACCTGGATCAGGTGAGTGAGTATCTGGGAACGCTGTTGCCTCCAAGTGAGGACCAGGAGCGACGTAGCCAGATGCTAACCAGGGTAGGAACAGTAGAACCTCATTTATCAAAACCTCAAAAGTTCCGGGACCGAGTTCAACAAACGGGACGGATCTTTGTTTGCTTGAGGTTTGTTTCCTCACACCCCTAGGCACGCCAGCTACTGCAGTTGGCTGTTGCCTTTCTAAACACATTATGTCATATATAAAACACATTATTTCTAAACATGTTATGTCCTATATAAACACATTATGTCCTATATTAACACATTACTTAACTTGGAAACAACTTTTTGCAATGCACTCATCGCAGAAGAGTCCCCCATGTGTCCCCTAATTTCATCCTTCCTATTGTCTTTCCAAGCACCTTCCGTCTCTGGTGGTCATCCAGGATTCATAGAACCGTGGTGACATACGTACCCGTCATTTTCAATGTAGTCTGAAAACGTCAGTTCAATTGTATTTTCACCCGAGATCATAGAATTAGCATTTGGAATCTGTGACGTCACCTGGATGTAAAAAAAAAAAATCTGGAGCTGTTCCACGGATAACAAACGGGAAAGTGATTTTGTGGTCCTATGAAGCGTCTTTGAGCACTTGGAAAAGCGCTATATAAATCCGAGGTATTATTTATGAA
Organism: Notolepis coatsorum; assembly: GCF_963971535.1. NCBI lineage: Eukaryota > Metazoa > Chordata > Actinopteri > Aulopiformes > Paralepididae > Notolepis > Notolepis coatsorum. Next base: position 87,470,761 of record NC_140168.1, read on the forward strand.
GTGACTCGCATGTTAACCGAGCTGCCCTGGGTCCCTGGGACACCTGGGAGTAACGTGCGTTACTTAAAATGAGCGAGACTCCGCTTTAAGCCTCCCCTGTGCTCTGAAGGCCCAGCAGATGTTTTACTTCTAGCTGGTAACACCTCTGGTCTGCTCGGTCGAGGGAACAGCTGGAGGGTGGCTTGCGGCGGCCTGTGTGACTTGTTGCAACAGTAACGTGTACAGTTTCCAAACTCTCTGCTTATGAGAGCTGCTTTTGAGCTGCTCCCCATCATATTCACACGCTTTTATGGGTATAATATGTTAAAGGTGCTATAGATAACATTTGATATAGATTTATTTATATATTTCTTTTATGAATAATACATCCACAAAGCTTTTAGAAAGGTGAGGAATACAATTATTGCCTTTCCCCCCACAAAAACGACCGATTAATGAATTTAGCATTTAAAAAATGTTGGGGGGGGGGGGGGTCCAAAATGAATGTTGTTGTTGTTGTTGTTGTTGTTGTTGTTTACAGGTTCCCATTTCCCCACACGGAATGCACCCGATTGGATAAATGACATGCTGGTGCTCAAGTGTGACATCTAGTGGCTGAATGCTATCTATAGCACCTTTAATATATCTAAACGGCAAACGTATGAATAGAATAGAAATCATCCTCCCGAGGGAAATTCGGCATAGATCCCACAAGTCAAAGCCATAGGAGTTTGTTCCACTATTTGCATATATAAAAAAATAAAATCAATATACATATTGGTATATTATTGAAATCTAGTAGTAGTTTACTCTAAGACTCTTACCAGTATGACTGGTTTCAAGTGGCACGGCAAGATTGGTATGTTGATAGAAGATTTGGAATCACAGATACATTACAGAAAAACAGCTTTGGTTTCTACCGTGCGGCTTGCAGATAGAAACGTTACGTACAGGTAGCTCACAAGCCTCAGGCTGCACAACTCTGGGGTAGAAGGTCAAAGAGTGTGTTTGCTTATCTGACCCTTGACCCCAGGGCACAGGGGTAGACAGTGGTGATACAATAGGTCCTCTAAACCAGTGGTTCTCAAATGTATTCGCGTCACAGACCCCCAAAGAGAGCGACAAGAAGATAAGATACCGGTTTCCTCTGGCTGCACGTTAGCCTAGCTTAGCACAATGAATGGAAACGGACAGTGCCGGTTAGCCTAGACATTGTCCAACTAACACCTCTCCAGAAGGCTAACCGGCACCGTCCGCTTCCATTCATTGTGCTAAGCTAGGCTAACGTGCAGCCGGATAGCTTCCTACTGAACGCACAGAGAGGAAACTGGTATCCATCTTCTTGTCTCTCTCTGGAGAAGACGGTAAGCTAATTTCCCCAAATGTTGGCGTGTTCCTTTGATAAGATCTCGTCCCCGGGACCACGAGAGTCAGAGTCAGCCTGGGCTCGTCAAGGTCGCGGTGGGAAGAGAACACCATCTGAATATGAGACAGACGATCAAACCCAGTGGAGTTCAAGTCACACGTGTTGGAAGAAGTATGGCGCTGCTCGCAACGCCAGAGGCTGTGGGTTCAATTCCCACACAGGCCACACAAATACTCTGCATATATCAAAAGTGCGTATACAACATCTGCGCTCACGGCACGTTCAGTATCCAAGTCTCGTCTCCGTTCGCACCGAATCAATCGTCTGCAGGCGACGATAACAGAAGTTAGCGGTCCGCTGCCCCCGCGGAGTTCCTGGGAGTTTGTAGAGGCAGCTGTAGCGAGGGTGCCCCCCCCCCCCCCCCCCCCTACCACCACTTCTCAAAGAGGATCCTGTCTTTGGACAGGCCCATGTCCGAGAGGGTCTGGGAAAGTGCCTCTATCATGGGCGGGGGGCCGCAGAGATAGCACAGAGTCCTCTGGGGGTCCACGTGAGGGCGCAGCTCCTCCTCCGTCATGCGTCCGTCTGAGAGGAGGAGACACAGAAGAAGGGAAACCTGGTTAGTCGGTCTACATTTACATTTAGTCATTTAGCTGAACATTTTATCCAAAGCGACTTACAAGTTCTGTACGACAAGTCATCAGGAAGGGCACAACTCTATCAGCTGAGTAACAATGTTCATCAAGGTGTTGAGTGCTACAGTGTAAGTTAGTTTATTAGGACAAGTGCATGAGGGTAAGGTTAGTTAGGGTTCTATTCTTTTTTTTATTATTTAATTCTTTTTAGATAATGGTTGAAGAAGTGCGTCTTTAGTCGACGGTGAAAGATTGGACGGGTTTTGGCTGTCCTAACTGGGGTGGGTAGTTCATTCCACCATTGTGGGGCAAGGACTGAGAAAAGGCAGGTTCTCCTTGATGACCCTCCGGGAGCTTGGATAGGAGTAGGTCTGAGGCGGCCAGAAGATGCAGAGCGTAGGGGTCTTGAGGGTGTGTAGTTAGAGACCATTGACCGGAGGTAGGCGGGAGCGGTTCCCTTTGCCGCACGGTATGCCAGGTCGAGGGCCTTGAAGCGGACTCGTGTGGCAATGGGGAGCCAGTGCAGGTCCCTAAGAAGTGGGGTGACATGGTCTATGGATGGCGGTTCCGCCTCTCAGTGCAGTGGGCAGCGTTTGCTTTCCAGCCCCCCCCCCCCCCCCCCCCGGGGGCAGCGCTCTGATGCTGCCTGTCAAGACATGAAAACTCGCAATAAAGTTTTCCTTCTGTCATGACGTGCTTTATCGGGGGGGGGGGGGGGGTCTTGGGATGGGGTTGTGGTAGGGATTGATGTGTGGGGTGTTTGTGGGACTGGCTGTTCCAGGGGGGGTTCACTTGCCTTTGAGCGACATTGTACTATTGTACTTATTTTATGCCTATTCTAAATTCTGCAATTGTCCTTTTGAGAATAAATAAAGGTTTGAAAGAGTTACACAATAACAGACACAGATTCTGCCTGGAATCTGACAGTCACTGACGCAATGATCAGGACAAGAGGACAAAGGCCACCAGACGGCGTACATCCTCAAAACAGCAGTTCCAGTATGTGTGCGTCTCTTTGTCTGTCTGTCTGTCTGTCTGTCTGTCTGTCTGTCTGTCTGTCTGTCTGTCTGTCTGTCTGTCTGTCTGTCTGTCTGTCTGTCTGTCTGTCTGTCTGTCTGTCTCTCTCTGTCTGTCTGTCTGTCCTTTGTATGTCTGTCCGTCTCTCTGTGTGTGTGTGTGTATGTGTGTGTGTGTGTGTGTGTGTATGTGTGTGTATGTGTGTGTGTGTGTGTGTGTGTGTGTGTGTGTGTGTGTGTGTGTGTGTGTGTGTGTGTGTGTGTAGGTGTGTGTAGGTGTGTGTAGGTGTGTGTGTGTAGGTGTGTGTGTGTGTGTGTGGGGGGGGGGGGGTGCAGTTAGCTACATGTAATTCAATAACTGAACTACTTTTCTTTGGGATAGGCTACAGTGAGAACCTGGTCCCTGGCCACCAAACACAACATGCACACATCCCTGTGTCTGTTCAGTTGTTGCTCCATGTATCTATATGACATTACAGGCTCAAAGTACTGGTAGTTGAACTGGTTCGTTAGTGGTGTTCGTTTGACAAAGTAAATCTTTTGACAAGCTAGCCTTGCACAGCACAAATGAATGGAAGCAAATACAGACAACTAGCCTAGCTTAAAACTCCGGAAGAGGTGTTTTTGGCCAAATGGGCCAAGTTAAAATGTATCGAAATAACATCAATATCATGAGCTTTCAAATTGTGCAACTACTTAACAATAACATTCTACATCAGTAACATTAACCAAAAACCGAGGGGGGGGAATTATGAAATGTGCAATGCCTTTGCTAGAACAATAACATACATAACAATACAGTTCAATAGACTCTCAGACGTGTGCTTTTAAAAAAAATAGAGAAATCTCACCAAAAGGGAGATAAGCTTTGTCGTATTTAATTGACTTGAAAAAATATGATATATAATTAATCCATGTCAAAAAGAGTAGCCTATAGTAAATGTACACATACACACAAGAGAGGGGGAATAGCTTATAGCAGACATAATAATTTTAGAATATTTCTGCTAATGAAGATAAATATTTATTATCATCAACTATCCAGTTCGTTTTTATAGCATAACTCGCTCGTTGAGAAACACTGAGCTAGGTTATTGGTCCGTATCCGCTTCCATTGATTTGTGCTAAACTAGGCTAGCTTGGAGATGGATATCTTTCTACGGAACGCACAGAGAGGAAATTGGTATCTGACTCTGGAGAAGATGGTAAGCAGATTTACCATAATGTTGGCGTGTTCCTTTGAGGTGATGCGTGAAATCACTGCGCCCAGGCAGCAGTGGTTCGGCAAAAATAAATTCAGAGTATGTATCTGCTTAGAAAACTCATGTCTCATTTAAAATTTGTATTTCTCCACGTGGTAAATACACAGGTCACAACATGTTTATAGGAAAGTTTTGGAGTTGTATTTGGAGTGTATTTCGTGACTGTTGGGAACTAGGCTACATGGAGGAACCTACTTCCAGTGAATGACGCTAAGCTAGGCTAACGGTGCGGCTGTTCCCTAAGCCTAATGCATGCACAGAGAAGAAAAGGGTATGTACTGTATCTTCTTGTCTAACTCCAGGGTAGATGGCAAATAAGCTAATTCCCCAGAAAGTTGGCGTGTTCCTTTAAATGTGAAGTTCCGTTAAAGGAACACGCCAACATTATGGGAATCATATGCAGTATTCGCTCCAGAGAGAGACAAGATAGATAGATAGCGTTCAGTAGAACGCTATTTGGCTGCACGTTAGCCTAGCTTACCACAAATTAATGGAAGCAAACAGTACCGGTTAGCCTAGCTTAAACTTCGGGAGAGGTGTTAGTTGGACAATGCCTAGGCTAACCGGTGCTGTCCGCTTCCATTCATTGTGCTAAGCTAGGCTAACATGCAGCCAGATAGCTTTCTACTGAACGCACAGAGAGGAAACTGGTATCTATCTTCTCGTCTCTCTCTCTGGAGAAGACGGTAAGCTAATTTCCCATAATGTTGGCGTGTTCCTTTAGATGTGAAGTACTTGACAGTTTGGTTAAACAGCGAGCTTTGCCGGGTCGGCGTGTTTACTCACGGTGGAGATACGGCTGCAGGTGAGGCTCCACGCCGCCCGCGCTCTGCTGCGTGATGTGGAAGTCACACGAGAAGTTCTCCGGGAACTCCTGACACACCTGTACGATGGTGTCCTGGAGGCACACAGGAAACAGGAAGTCGTCACTCAGACAGGACGTGGAACAGACTCTTCACTCGGCCAACTCAGCACCGGTGAGAGGATTCATCATTTCCAATCCTAGTTATATTTCATCTATAACATAGCTGTGTTCAAATAGTGACAAAGGGAAAAAGAAAAAGAAAAACATATATATAAAAAAAGAAAAAGTTTTAAAAAAAGAAATAAAACATAAATAAATGTGTATACATTTTGTACATACAACTATGAAACGTTTGTAACCTTTGCTAAATGATATACTGAATTATGTTTCTTTTTTGTATTTAATTTTTTGTGTAAATAGTGTAATGTACCGTACTTTTCGCACTATAAGCCGCACCTGAATATAAGCCGCAGCAGCTAAATTGAATGATGTGTACATATATAAACATATATAATGTTTAATTACCATATGTAAGGGTTCGTGCACAGAGGGGATTGTCGGGAAAGAGATGGCTGTTTGAGGAAGCTCCCATTTATTAACATTTTTGTTTAAACAGGAACGATAGCCAGTTAGCAGCAACGTTAGCTCTCATAACGATAGCCAGTTAGCAGCGCCGGGTACATATAGGTAGCAACGTTAGCCAGTTAGCAGCGCCAGGTACATATAGGTAGCAACGTTAGCCAGTTAGCAGCGCCAGGTACATATAGGTAGCAACGTTAGCCAGTTAGCAGCGCCAGGTACATATAGGTAGCAACGTTAGCCAGTTAGCAGCGCCAGGTACATATAGGTAGCAACGTTAGCCAGTTAGCAGAGCCGGGTACATATAGGTAGCAACGTTAGCCAGTTAGCAGCGCCAGGTACATATAGGTAGCAACGTTAGCCAGTTAGCAGCGCCGGGTACATATAGGTAGCAACGTTAGCCAGTTAGCAGCGCCAGGTACATATAGGTAGCAACGTTAGCCAGTTAGCAGCGCCAGGTACATATAGGTAGCAACGTTAGCTCTCATAACAAGCACCGGGTACATATAGGTAGCAACGTTAGCTCTCATAACGATAGCCAGTTAGCCAGCACCGGGTACATACATATAGGTAGCAACGTTAGCCAGTTAGCAGCGCCAGGTACATATAGGTAGCAAGTTAGCAACGTTAGGTCTCATAACGATAGCCAGTTAGCAGCGCCAGGTACATATAGGTAGCAACGTTAGCTCTCATAACGATAGCCAGTTAGCAGCGCCAGGTACATATAGGTAGCAACGTTAGCTCTCATAAGGATAGCCAGTTAGCCAGCGCTAGCGAGCACCTGCGAAATCGAGTGCCAAAACTGATGATATCAGACGTTGATATCAGGAGCTATCAGTAGCTAGATAACATTAGACAACGCCTCATGTATAAATAAACTAAAGTGAATAGTTCGTTGACTGGGTCATTTTGTTCAATGCTTCAGTTATGTTGAAAAAGGAGCCCTGAGCTGCTCATACACTAGACTCTTGCCGTAATGGTTTGTTGACGTGGTTATGTGAGGGGGAGGAGGAGGGGCAAGGCGTGCACTGCTGCAGCAGATTTAGGAGTCTGATCTGACGGTCACAGAGCTTGATTGATTGATTGATTGAAAACTTTATTAACAGATTGCAGAATGGGTACAGTACAGTACAGCTCAATACATACAATTGTTAAGGGGATGTTTACATCAGGGTCCCCCATTTTCAATTCATCGTAACATATATGACATACATGACATACAGATAGACAGTACTGCTACATCTATACATTTATGACATACCAGATTTACAAATACAGTACTGTTTGTGATACAAAAAGAGTCCAGAAAAAAAAGTATATACATTTGACGTAGAAACTGTACATTGGATTGGGTAGGTGGGGGGGGGGGGACTGTACACTGGAGGTGGTTGGGTGGGTGGGGGGGGGGGGGGGGGTTGGGTAGGAGTGGGGGGGGGGGGGGGTTGGGTAGGAGGGGTGGGTGGGGGACACTGTACAAACAAAACTGTACATTGGGATATTGACAAGACCATACTTGGTAATTTACTGTACATTGGAGGGGGTTGTGTTAGGACATTTACAGGGGCCAGTTTCGAATTGCAGTCTCCCGTAGGTGTTTTTTGAGAGTGTTTTTGAAAGTGGGTAGTGATTCACATTCCTTTACAGCTTTGGGTAGGGCGTTCCACATTGATGTGGCATAATTGCGAAACGTGTTTAGTCCCTTGTTTGAGCCGAATCTGGGTTTAACATGATTTGTGGAGCTCCCTCTGGTGTTGTGATCGTGGTATTCACTGACCTTTGGGAAGTATTTTGACATGTACATGGGTACCTTGGTCGTGTAGTGTATCTTGTAGACCAGGCCCATTGCAAGTTGCTGTACTCTGTCGTCTACTCTAAGCCATCCTAGGTTGTCAAAGTGGGCAGGGGTGAGGTGGGTTCTAGGAGTAAGGTCAAGCAGTAGTCTGACCAGTTTGTTTTGAGATGTTTGTAATTTTGTTTTTAGCGCCTTTGAGGTGCTTTGGTACCATGAGGTGCAAGCATAGTCGTAGTACCCTTGAATGAGTGCTCCTGCCAGAGTCTTCAGGGTATTCTTGTTTACCAGTGAGGAGATCCGGTACAAGAATCGAGTTCGTTGGTTGACTTTTTTTATTACATTGGATGCCATTTTGTCACAGGAAAGATTTGCCTCTAGGATGGAACCCAGGTAGGTAATATCTTCTTTCCTTGTGACAATAGTCACCCACTGTAACTGAGAAGCCGTCGGTCTTGCTGAGTTTGTTATTTGAACCGAAGAGAATGGACTCTGTTTTGCCCATGTGTAATGATAGTTTGTTATCAGCGAGCCATATGCAGATTTTGCCTAGTTCTGAGCTGAGGGTTTTTTAAACCTGTAACTTGTTCTTGTCAGAGACCAGCAGGGCTGAGTCGTCCGCAAACAGGAACAAGTTGCAGTCACAAGCTGACGACATGTCATTTGCATAAATTAGGAACAGTAGCGGACCTAGTATGCTTCCTTGTAGAACACCACAGCTTACTGTGAGGAGGGGAGATAGGGTACCGTTTACCTCCACCATCTGCTCTCTCCCCTCCAGGTAGGATTGCATCCAGCTCACTGATAGACTATCAAAACCAATTGCTTTTAGCTTGTCAATCAGAATGGTGTGATTGACAGTGTCGAAGGCCTTTTGTAGGTCCAGCATGACCATGCCGCAGTATTTGCCCGCGTCCACCTCTTGTTTGATGTGGTCGTTTAAATAGAGAAGGCATGTGTCAGTGGAGTGGGATGTTCTGAAGCCAGATTGGAATTCGTAGATTAGATTTTTTTCCCGCGAGGTATTTTTCGACCTGTTCGTATACCATTTTTTCCATGACTTTCGAGATGGAGGTAAGGATAGAAACAGGGCGGTAGTTGCCTGGGTCTAATTTACTGCCTTTTTTGTACAGAGGGGTCACTCTCGCAATTTTGAAGTCCTTGGGGACGTGTCCCTGTTTTATGGAGAGGTTTATTATGTGTGTGATGACTGGGGTGATGGCGGCTGCTGAGTCTCTGAGGAATTTGGAGGGGATGTTGTCATGGCCAGTGGCCTTGTTAGGTTGGAGGGCGCTCAGTTTTTTGAGTACCTCATCTGTTGTTACCATTTCCAGTTTGAAGTCGTCTTTGTGGACCCCTAGGTTCTTGTAGTATGCTACTATGTGTTCTACCCCATAATGCCCTGAGTGGGAGGGTAGTTTGTTTACCAGTGTTGTGGCTATGTTTGTGAAGAAACTATTTAAGTAATTGGCTACATCCAGCTTTTCTGTGATGAGCGTGTTGTCCGTCTTTATGTTCATGTTTGAGAATCTGGTTTTAAGTTTTTTACTGCAGCCTAGTTGGTTATTGAGTAATTTCCAAAGTTCACATGGTTTGTTTTTGTTTTCCTCGGTTTTGTCATTGATGAAATCTTTTTTTGCTGTTTTGATCATGGAGTTTACATAATTTCTTAGTTTGTTTGTTTCCAGTTTGAGTTCAGTCACGTGGGCTTGGAGTTCACTGCTCGTGCTTATGGTAAGCTTTGATTGACTTTTATGAAACTCAGAGCATTTTTTGTCTCTGGTTTTCATAGCGGTCAGTATTTCAGCGTGCATCCACGGCTCCGCGCGATTTTTTACCCTGGTGGTTCTTAGGGGGACCATGTTGTTTAGTATCGTTGAAAATTTGGTTTTGAAGCCAAGCCATGTTTCTTCAACCAGTGTACCATTGAGCTCATCTGACCAGTCCAGACCCTCCAGTTCAAGGTTAAAGGCCTCGCTAGAGTAGGTTTTGAGGGAGTGCCGGTTAGCCTAGGCATTGTCCAACTAACACCTCTCCCGAAGGCTAACCAGCACTGTCCGCTTCCATTGATTGTGCTAAGCTAGGCTAACATGCAGCCAGATTTCTACTGAACGCACAGAGAGGAAACTGGTATCTATCTTCTTGTCTCTCTCTGGAGAAGACGGTAAGCTAATTTCCCAAAACGTTGGCGTG
>NC_140168.1:87485384-87487062 GCF_963971535.1 Notolepis coatsorum
CCCTCCTGTAGAAATACTTTGTTAGCTCTTCATTCTACAGAGATCTGGGCTATAGAGGGCCGTCGCTGTGACCTCGGTCTCTCCGTGTTGCAACACCACATTCTGCCAGTTCTCTCGCTCTCTCTCTGTGTTGTCCACCTCCGTGTATAATATCTGGGCACGTTATTCCACAACACATACTATGAATTTGATACCAAACTGCTAGTCGAATGTAAAAAAGATTTGGACAAAATGCCTATAATCCAAGCCAATAACGGGTGTTACACAACAATGCCGGACGCCTGGCGATCATTTCCTGTTCCAGCAGATATGACACAATGAGCTTGTTCCTCTTAAAGATGGTTGTTTTGTGGTAATAATAACAATAATAAAATAGTGTAAATTCAACTTGTCAGCCTATAGTCTGAACAGCACAGCCTATATGGGTCGAAATGCATTCTAATGCTTTCCCCCCCCCGTGAGTCAATGTGCATCAGAAAACAACCAAAACCAGCCCCGCCTGGCGGTCCGATCGGTCTGTCCATCTGTCTCACACACACACACATTCTGTCATATCGTCCATCATAATAGTAGTATGGTCAAACGTCCTGTCTATAAAAGGCAGCCAAATGTGGAACAGTCTCCCCGTTTCCCTAAGGGAAAGCCCCACCCTTGCTACTTTTAGAGGTCAACTCAAACAATGGCTGAAGACCAACCAGTCATGTGACCACATGTGATAGGTCTCTAGCCACTAGTATTTTTGTATACATTTTGCCATGTATTTTCTAATGTATTGCTGCTACTTATTTCTACATTTCTTACTGTTTTATATATCCTGTCTTTGTGTTTGGGCACAATGGATGGAAATGAGCCTTGTGCTAAAGTGTAAAATGTTTACACTTTTACCGTGTTCCAGGTATCTGCTTCATGTTCACTGTTGATTCATTTAGCATTGTCCCGTCCAAATAAACACATAAAGTAAAGTAAAGTAAAGTAGTAGTTTTATTCAGTCATCACACATTCCAGACTGTAAATAAGGTCAACAGTCTTTATTTTGGCAGTGACTGAAAAGGTACAAGCTACCCTCCAAAACCAAAACAAATATCGACAAAATTAAAATCATTCACATTTGGAACAATTTTTTTGGAAAACCAAAAGTGAAATACTCGCTATAAGTTGATATCAGCATTCTTCCATAAATGAACCCCGACAATAGAAATACATCTCCTTGTAATCTTTCTTGGCTTTCTGTACGGTAAACTTACAAACATCTCTCAAATCACATTTGCTCTCCTGTATTGAAAAAAAAACATTTGCAGACACACAGTAAACACGGCGACAGTCACGGTTAAAGGAACACGCCAAAATGTTTGGGAATTATCTTACCGTCTTCTCCAGAGAGAGACAAGATAGATAGATACCAGTTTCCTCTCTGTGCGTTCAGTAGAAAGCTATCTGGCTGCACGTTAGCCTAGCTTAGCACAATGAATGGAAGCGGACATGGTCGGTTAGCCTAGGCATTGTCCAACTAACACCTCTCCCGAAGGCTAACTGGCACTGTCCGCTTCCATTCATTGTGCTAAGCTAGGCTAACGTGCAGCCAGATAGCTTTCTACTGAACGCACAGAGAGGAAACTGGTATCTATCTTCTTGTCTCTCTCTGGAGAAGACGGTAAGATAATTTCCCCAAAATGTTGGC
>NC_140168.1:87487262-87607262 GCF_963971535.1 Notolepis coatsorum
CCACTACCTCCTTTCCCCCACCTGGACGAGGAAGGACAAAACTTTCTTCTCGTTTCCCCTGAAAGTGAGAAACTCGGATTGGATTTCCATCTTATTTACATTCATTACCGGCCGCTGCGGGGGCCAGTCGGCTGTTGTGACTCGCCACCCGCCCACCCACAGTATGGACGGGTTGTACATGTCACAGGGGCCCGGGTAGGCAGCCATCACGCGTTCTGTTCAGTGGGTCTGTGCTGCAGAAGTACTGTGTGAATTTATACGGTAGTTGTTTTGTGTGTTGGAAGCCTCGTGTTCAGAGCTGCCTGCGTGATTAACTCAATCAGCGCCTAGAGGTCGCCGTTTACCTTGTGGTAAGAAGGCCAGCGCTCTGTTCAATGGAGATAATGCCAGTGTTTTGCGAGTGCTAAAACTATATTAAATATTATAGCTATGGATCTAATAACACAGTCGATTGTCAGTGAGTTTCTTCCGGTCAACATGCAAAAAACAGATTGTTTTTTCATCCGTACATTTCCGTTTTATACCGTGGTGAATATGCGTATAGTTTGAGTGATTCTGAGTAATCCCAGGAAAAGACACGAAAACAGCGTTTTAGTGAAATTCAATAAACACGTTGCCATTCCTCGCTTGGATCAACAATCAATCTGAAATCAACGCTAGATTATCGGTATTATCTTTCATCATGCACGCATGAAAGGGAGAAGGGGACGTGGGCGGGCCCCTCCGTGCTTTTGATCGCTACCAACCAACACACACACACACACCACCCCGACACGCTTCGATCGCAAGATCGATAACATAGAGTCCTTACCTTGTAAATGATGTACTGCAAAAAGAATAATCCAATTATCTGATCGCTATTCCAAATACTGGTCGCGCCTGCCTTGCCGGAGTATTCAGACCCCGCCTGCACGGCTCAGCTCGGCCAAGAAAACAAACCACATTGTTTCAAATGGGCGGCGGTATTGGCCGTTTGCGATCTCAGAGCCATTCCCAGGCTGGATGGATGAATTATGAATGGATATAGCGAATAAAAGAAATAACGATTAAAACCCAACTTTTCTCGTGATTGGCGCTCAACCACGGGCGAGATAACCCGACTTTTTTCGCCATTGGCGCTGAAACAGTTAAAGGGGCAGTGGGTTTAATTTGAGCAACGCTTCATATTATTGTCAAGGCTTGAGCTTTTCATGACTTTGTTATGAATCTTGTGTGTGGAATAAAGACAAAACAAAGCACATCTCAGTATAGATTATATTAGATTCCATTTATTTTACTACCGAGTACAAAGAAATTAAGTTGGCATCTAACCAGAGTGCTAAGTAGCAGTAAAGTGCAATGCAGTACACAGTATAGCATGTGTATATGGAGTATATATGATAAAGCTGAAGTATGTGTTAAGCTAATGTACAGTATTATTTATATATACAGTGATAAGAGTATGAATACACTATGGTAATAAATATGTCTAGCCAGTGGTTTAACTAATAACAGTAGGTGTGGAGATACATACAGATAATATATATATATATATATATATATATATATATATATATATATATATATAATATAATATATATAAATAATATATGTGTACAGTGTTATTGTACATACAGTGTGATATGGACAGACTAGATTGGATATAGTGGTATATTAAAGGTAGATATGAGTACAGTTGTAGGCAGTAGATAAGCATGGATTGAGTATAGGCAACAGAGTTCAGAGTTCATACAGAATAGGTTGAGTATAGAGTTCAGAGTTCATACAGTATAGGTTGAGTATAGAGTTCAGAGTTCATACAGTATAGGTTGAGTATAGAGTTCAGAGTTCATACAGTATATGTTGAGTATAGAGTTCAGAGTTCATACAGTATAGGTTGAGTATAGAGTTCAGAGTTCATACAGTATAGGTTGAGTATAGAGTTCAGAGTTCATACAGTATAGGTTGAGTAGAGTTCAGAGTTCATACAGTATAGGTTGAGTATAGAGTTCAGAGTTCATACAGTATAGGTTGAGTAGAGTTCAGAGTTCATACAGTATAGGTTGAGTAGAGAGTTCAGAGTTCATACAGTATAGGTTGAGTATAGAGAGTTCAGAGTTCATACAGTATAGGTTGAGTATAGAGAGTTCAGAGTTCATACAGTATAGGTTGAGTATAGAGAGTTCAGAGTTCAACAGGGTTCTGGAGCAGGTTGAATAGTGGACGGGAGGAATTTCATCATAAAGATAATAGCTAGTGTGGATGTTCCTAAACAGAATAAATAATGCATCTATAAACAAACTGTTCGGGCAGCTCACTCTTCATAACAAAGTGTCTCTGTACAGGCAGCTCACTCTTTATAACAAAGTGTCTCTGTACACCACAATGTGTTCAGGCAGCTCACTCTTTATAACAACGTGTCTCTGTACAGGCAGCTCACTCTTTATAACAAAGTGTCTCTGTACACCACAATGGACTGTTCAGGCAGCTCACTCTTTATAACAAAGTGTCTCTGTACACCACAATGGACTGTTCAGGCAGCTCACTCTTTATAACAAAGTGTCTCTGTACACCACAATGGACTGTTCAGGCAGCTCACTCTTTATAACAAGTATCCATGGACAGATATCCTCCACTCTGTTGATGCACAAAAGTCTTTTACTTTGTTTTCTGAACGTATCTCCCAGGCCTATGACCTATGTTTTCCCCTTGTACAGGCATCTCCCAAGCCTCATCATAAACTGATCAAACCATGGATAACCCCAGCTATTATCAAATCCCTAAATACTAAACGTAGATTGTATAAAAAATATCTTCTCAATCCCACTCCATTTTATCTTGCTCAATTTAGGAACTATAGAAATAAATTAAACCACATTATCAGAGGAGCTAAAAAGCATTACTACAATATGGAATTATCTAAAAACAAAAATAACATGACTCTCTTATGGAGAACAATTAACTCTATCCTCAACAAAAAAAATAAACGTAATCAGTTGCCTAATGAATTTAAGGTTGATGGGGTTATTATCACTGACCCGCAATTAATTGCCAATAACTTTAATAACTTTTTCTCAGAAGTTGGTCCAACACTGGCTGCAAAGATTCCATTTAGTAACCATAGTCCCCTTCAGTTTATGAATCCTCCAATCAATGACAGTTTTAACTTCTTGCCGGTTACAGAGGATGAGGTTCGGGAGATCTTGATCAACCTGGGGGACTCTTCTCCGGGTTATGATGGTATTGGAGGCAGATTACTGATATCCATTCAAGAATCCATTGTGAAGCCATTATGTCATATTTTTAATACATCACTGGAGAAGGGAATCGTCCCACTGGAACTTAAAATAGCTAAGATCATCCCTATTTATAAAGATGATGACCCAGCCGTCTTCAACCATTACAGACCTATATCCATCCTTCCTACCTTGTCAAAAATACTTGAAAAGCTTGTCTATAAAAGATTAATTGAACATCTTAATAAGCACAATATTATTTACACTCACCAGTACGGGTTCAGAAAGAAACATGCAACATATATGGCAATAACACATCTAATTAATGAAATATACAAAGCTAAAGACAGAAAGGAAAACACTATAGGTATTTTTTTAGACTTATCAAAGGCATTTGATACAGTCAATCACAATATCCTCCTGCAGAAGCTCTCACATCTTGGAATAAAAAACAATGCACTGCTATGGTTCACCAGTTACCTTAAAGATAGACGTCAGTCTGTATCCTATAATGGGATAAATTCTCCTTTTCTTCCTTTACTTTGCGGTCTGCCCCAAGGTTCAATTATTGGGCCTTTGTTATTTTTGTTATATATCAATGACCTCCCTAACGTCTCAGACAGGCTGTCGAAAATTTTATTTGCAGATGACACGTGTGTATTCTATTCACATAAAGATCCTGATACCATCATTAGGGTCATAAATGAAGAACTTAACAAACTATCAATTTGGTTTAAATGCAACAAATTATCACTAAACATTAAAAAAACAAATTTCATCTTTTTTGGTCTCAAATCTGTGATTTTTAACTCTTCATCTAAAGTAGTGATCAATGACATCCCCATAGCTAGGGTGTGTTTTACACGATTCCTTGGTGTTCTGCTTGATGAATCCCTATCATGGAAACCTCATCACAGCCATAACTACAAAAATGGCCAAGAGTATTGGTATTCTTGGAAAAACACGTCACTTGCTGAGCACCGAGGTTGCCACAATGTTATATTACTCTATGGTTTACCCATATATCAATTACTGTAATTTAGTTTGGGGTAGTACGCATCAGACCAAACTTGAGCCCATATACCGTCTGCAGAAACGAGCTCTAAAAATAATCAGCTGTGTTCAACGAAGTCATTCTTCTCAGCCTCTATTCCATAAGTTAGGTATACTCAGTGTTTATCAAGTGAATCATCTTCAGACTGGTTTATTTGTGCATAGTTCTTTAAACAGAGCCCTTCCCCCTTTTTTTCATGACATGTTTGCCCACAATCACCAAATTCATAATTACCCCACACGTAGTTCCTGTTTGCTTAGACCACCCTTTTCCCGCACTTCCCAATCTCAGTTTTGTTTGCTCTACCGAGGGTCAAAGTTGTGGAACTCTTTGCCTCCACATATTTTGGAATTTTCTTTTCTGAAATTCAAAAGAGCACTGAAATCTCATCTCCTAGATCACCAATATTTCCCATATGGACTTCCTTTACAAACTGTAGTCTGATGGCTTGATGTATTTTGTTATTGTATTTTCGTTTTATTATATATTCTTACTGTCATTGATTGTTTCCTCTATACCAGAAATCGTATGGCATGGGGTGCCTACTTCGGTGTCTATGTAGGCCTGCTTGTGTGTGTTTGTTTGTTCGGGGGGGGGGGGGGGGGGGGGGGGGGGTTATTTTATATTTTATATTTATCTTGATATAATGTAATTTTGCTTCCTGGTGAATGCCACATGCAAGCCCCTTGAGGGTTTTTAGGCAATTCTCCTACACATCCCTTGTGGACTATATTGTATTATATATGTAACTGTTTTTATATGTGTAAATAAACAAACAAACAAACAAACAAACAAACAAATGCCCTCAGGCCGTCGATACAGAGCTTAATCACTGAACAAAAAAGGCTTAGGTAGCTTCGTGCCAACCTCCATCAGACTGCTGAACACCTAGGTCTGGTGGAGGCCGGACCCGGACCCCCCCCCCCCCTACTTAAAATAGACTCCCCCTTCCACCTGATGGACATATACTATGTACCTGTACTACTATTATTTATATACATACAGAACTGCTCCACATGGTTTTTAATATATCATGCTTTAAGTACTGTAGTTTTAATGTAGTTGGTGTTTTTTTATATAGTGGTCTTTTTATTGTAGTTTTAACTTTTTTTTTTATATAGTGGTGAGTGCCTATGTATTGTGACTGTATGTTTGTCTTTCAACCACTGCACAAATGAAGTTCCGAAAGGAAAATAAAGTAATTTGAAGTTGAAGTGAAGTTGAACAAATCATAAATAAAATGGTCACTTTTTAATACTCAATACAAAGTTTTAATACTTGGTTGCAAATCCTTTGCAGTCGATGACAGCCTGAAGTCTGGAACCCATAGACATCACCAAAAAAAATGGCAAAAAATTACAAAGATTTTTGTGTATTCCAGAATATTCCAGTAAATGCCGTTTATCACGGAATCTATATATTTTCCTGAAACTTTCAAGAAAACGAGGGCTTTTCAAAATGCTATAAAACGGAAATGAACCGATTAAAAAACAATCCGTTTCGACAATGTTGACTGCAAACAAGTCATTGATAAGTGACAGGCAGATTAGACACATAGCCATAATTTAAGACATAGATTATGCGTTTAGAGCGCTATCATTGAAGTGGGTGGTGGCATTCAACGATAAATAGTGCACGCCACGCTGGCAATCAAAGTGTTAAAAGACTTGTTGGTTGCTTTCGATTTTAATATTTTTCGTTTTCATTTCGTTTTAATTTAAAAAAAAGTTTTCTGTAAAAACAAAATCGTCTCAAAAAATAAGTGCGTGCCACAAATGTACAAAATAAATGTCATTCCCTTTTTAGACGTCGCTCTTTTATTTTGAACCCCCCCTGACCGGAAGTGTTATCGTTGTTTGTTGCTAGCAGAATAACTTGTGTCGTCCGGTTCTGTGCTTTTGAGCTAACGTAACGCTAGTTTCCAAAGGAGAGGAGAGAGAGAGAACGTGGCTCACATGCGCAAAATGCAGCTACAGCCTACAGGCAATCGATGATGAGGAGGATTTTAATCGGCAGGAGAGAGAGAACGTGTCAAAGCCGTATACCTATAATATGATGCACGCAGCTCAAACTACCTGTTGTATTAAATTAATTGATTGATGTTTAACGTGTCCCTGTGTCCAGTCCTTTCGACTAGCAAATGTTGTCTGTATTTAACGTTACCTCAGGATACCACTGTCTTATTGTAGCAAAAGTTGTCTGTATTTAACGTTACCTGTCTATTGTATTTAGTTGGTTATCTATTTAGCTAATGTTGATAGCATTGAATAGCATCAACGCTAGCTGGCTGGCTACAGCTCAACACCAGCCATGGGAATAATATTTACTAAATTATGGAGGCTTTTTAATCGTCAAGGTAAGAGAGGATTTGTCATGATCAACTGAAGGCGTATGCTATGGAACAGTATGTGCTTGGCTACTACTTGGGTTTTCAGAAGAAGGCCCGCTATGTGACGCTAATCTCTAGCTAGTATCGTGTATTTCATCACAGTAGCCTCCTGGTGTTTAATAAACACTTCTAGCCAGGACATATCTGGACATATAAGACATATATGTATCATGTTTATTTTTTGTTGGCTGGGTTTGCGCATGTGGATTAAGAGATGTCAATCTGTTGTCGACGGTGGTAGTACAGGCGCAGTACATTTAGCTGTAAAAGCCCGATCAAGCTCAATAGCTTCTGTAACACGAATGCAACTACTCTGTACGATGCCATTGTTGTTGTGATGTTGGCGGAGTTTGCACATGCGGGTTAAGGGAGAGGTGGGCTATCGCGTCATCGGTTCAGGAAAAGACCCGTATAAGCCTGTAAAGACGGCGACGCAAGGGGGCCGGGCATCTTCAGATTTTCCCACTCTGGGAGCCGGTTCCAGAAAATAGCGTCTTCAGGCTCCCAGAACGCAGTTCCGTGTGGTTGAAAGGTGCATACGATCAAATACTTTGACCGATATGACCGAAATCGGTTTCGTCTGGACATGGCCTTTCGCAGTATGCTGTCCATCTTGCACTATGAAGTGCCGTCCAATGAGTTCTGAAGCATTTGGCTGAATATGAGCAGATAATATTGCCGGAAACACTTCAGAATTCATCCTGCTGACAAAACGGAACTTTTGTCAGCAGTCACATCATCAATAAATACAAGGGAACCAGTTCCATTGGCAGCCATACATGCCCACGCCATAACACAAGCACCACCATGTTTCAGTGATGAGGTGGTATGCTTTGTATCATGAGCAGTTCCTTTCCTTCTCCATACTCCTCTCTTCCTGGTACAAGTTGACCTGTCTCATCTAATGTTTTTTGACAAAGTCTAATCTGGTCTCCTGTTTTTGCGGCTCACCACTCTGGTGAAGTCTTCTCTTGATTGTTGACACAGATACGCCTAACTTGAGTGTTCTTGATCTGGCCAACTGTTGTGAAGGGGTTTTTCTTCACCAAGAAAATTATTCTTCGGTCATCCACCACAGTTGTTTTCCATGATCTTCCGGGTCTTTTGGTGTTGCTGAGCTCACCAGTGTGTTCTTTCTTTTTCAGAATGTACCAAACAGTTGATTTGGCCACACCTAATGTTTTTGCTATCTGTCTGGTGGGTTTGTTTTATTTTTTCAGCCTAATGATGGCTTGCTTCACTAATAGTGACAGCTCTTTGGATCTCATATTGAGAGTTGACAGCAACAGATTCCAAATGCAAATACCAAACTTGAAATTGGCCATGGAACAGCCTATTTACTTTTTGTCCCTTGGTCCTTTGGAGGAGGCACATAGAAATAGTAGTAATTAGGGATGGGTATCGATTTTCAAATATTCAAAAGTTAATGTGCAGATGCAAATACATCTGTTACAGCAACAGGCTATTGACGACGAGGAGGAAGAGCTGCTTATTTTAATTGCCAGGAGAGAGAGAGTGTGTCGAAGACGCCGACGATGGAGCGTGAGACCGCTCAACGTCAGTAGGCTAGAGGAGGGCGAATTTAATTAGCTGATAAAGCAAATGAGAACCATTGACCCAGAGAAGCATTTTCAATATTTTCGGATGTCCAAGGACCGATTCGACCACCTAGTGCAGCGGTCTTCAATTATGTTTGGCCGAGGGCCACATTTCTTCCGGAAACAAAAACAATGGCTAATTTAATATATATTGATAGTGAAAACATTTTAACTCTGTGACAGACCACCTTATAACTAAGACATACATTTGTGGCAGAGGCAGAGAATGGACAAAATAAACGAGCTGCATAGGTGGCATAATAAACTGTAAACGACATACACATTTGCACTGAACATTATACCTTTGTCTTTTTGCCATTTTATTATAAAACCAGAGACAAGCGCCCATCTCTTATTGGTCTATCTTACATTACGCGCAACCATTGCGTCTATCTGACAGCCCTTTCTGTGGAGCGCACTGGACTATTGAGAAACAATAGGAATTTTCTATTGGTTCTCCCAGTCCACGTGACCATTTCTAGCATTTCCATTGGCTATAGTGACAGACATAGATATATGATAAATGGATAGATACAGTGGATTAGATGCAGTCCAGGGAAAACAACCAATCAGATATTTCAAGATTCTATGCTTTACATCCGCGCATTCTCTGAGAGATGCACAACATTTTTAGATGACAATCGATTCCGATACAATAAAGCAAGTCTTTATCACAAACAAATCCAAAGATATTTAATGTTTTACAAAACATGTCTAGTGTTGCGCCCGGCTTTAGAGGGTTAAAAGCCTAATTGTATTTTTTATTTAGTCAATAAGTGTCTCGTTGTAATTCCTTATATACCTAATGTAGCGCATCTTCTTGAAGCAGATTCAGCTTTTTTTTACTCTGATTTGACTTCAGTTTAAATGCATTGTTACTATTCACATGTGTGGTGCCGTCACAGTCATATATAAGTAAAGATAAAGTTTGAATAACTTACTGAACTGGTGTTTTAATTTCACACCACACATGTGGTGTGGCTGGTTTGTTATTTCAGCACCAGGCGCTGTCCACTGACTTTTTTCATGTTGAGCAAGCGCTACATTGTATTTAGTTGGTTATCTATTTAGCTAATGTTGATAGCATTGAATAGCATCAACGCTAGCTGGCTGGCTACAGCTCAACACCAGCCATGGGAATAATATTTACTAAATTATGGAGGCTTTTTAATCGTCAAGGTAAGAGAGGATTTGTCATGATCAACTGAAGGCGTATGCTATGGAACAGTATGTGCTTGGCTACTACTTGGGTTTTCAGAAGAAGGCCCGCTATGTGACGCTAATCTCTAGCTAGTATCGTGTATTTCATCACAGTAGCCTCCTGGTGTTTAATAAACACTTCTAGCCAGGACATATCTGGACATATAAGACATATATGTATCATGTTTATTTTTTGTTGGCTGGGTTTGCGCATGTGGATTAAGAGATGTCAATCTGTTGTCGACGGTGGTAGTACAGGCGCAGTACATTTAGCTGTAAAAGCCCGATCAAGCTCAATAGCTTCTGTAACACGAATGCAACTACTCTGTACGATGCCATTGTTGTTGTGATGTTGGCAGAGTTTGCACATGCGGGTTAAGGGAGAGGTGGGCTATCGCGTCATCGGTTCAGGAAAAGACCCGTATAAGCTTCACATGTGTGGTGCCGTCACAGTCATATATAAGTAAAGATAAAGTTTGAATAACTTACTGAACTGGTGTTTTAATTTCACACCACACATGTGGTGTGGCTGGTTTGTTATTTCAGCACTAGGCGCTGTCCACTGACTTTTTTCATGTTGAGCAAGCGCTACATTGCACCTCGCTGCCTATACCTGTTGTTCACTCTCAACATGGATAAAACAAAGTATAATAAGCATTATTTAGGTGGTGGTAGTTTCTCTATTTGGACATTATAGCTAACATATAGCCTAGCCTAATTTGTCTGATTAAAAAAAAAATATATATATATAAAAAAAGAAATTAAAAATTATATTTTTTTAAATAATCTGAGGGGCCAGATATTATTGCTGGCGGGCCAATTTCGGCCCGCGGGCCGCCTATTGCCGACCCCTGACCTAGTGCATCGCCTGCGTCCATTCATTAAACACCAGCTAACCACCATTGCCCCCATCGACGTTGGTCAACGGCTGGCAGTCACTCTGCGACTCCTAGCCTCCGGGGAAACCCAGCAGTCCGTGGCTGCGAGCTTTTTTTTTTTTGGTCTCGCGCCAGGAACACTAGAAGTGACAGGCAGCCCCGCCCCCATTCACTACCAACCAATCACTGCTACGCAATATCAACGCAGCGGTTGTTCAGATTAGATTTTGGGGAAAGCAGCATCCTCGCAACACAGTCTACAAGACCCTCTATAACATGTTGCGTTGAAGTCACGCTGATGTTGTGTTGCAGTTGCTTTGCAGTTTCTGTAGCATGCAGAGGCCTTTACTCCTCGCCACTGAGAGATCGCGCTGTACAGGTGAAAAGATGCGACGGCTGCCTCCTCGTGTACCGGAGGGGACACGTGATGCAAGGCTTCGTCCACATTGCAGCCGACCAGTGGGAGGCATGGTCTAACAACGTTCGAGACAGGGGAGGGAAGAATTGGATAATATGAAAATTGGGATGGGAGAAAAATAGAAAAAATGGGGAGAAAAAGTAGATTAAAAAAAAATCTATTTGCTTATGCGAATATCTAATATATTTTCCCTTGTTTTTACTGGCACCTACAATGTGTAGTGTATTGAGAGGGGACCTTAGGCCTAAAAAAAGATAATGGTTCGTTTCCGGTTGCCGACCGACCCTGCCGATTTAGGTGCGACCCTATATATTTTATGAGTTTCTTTTTTAATTATAGAAAAAAATAAAATAAAAGGATTTCTTTATAAAGTTTCATAGAAATCTTAGTCAAACCTTTAGTATTATGGATATTAAACATGCTGGCAGAGTACATGCATCCATGTTGTTGTGAACATTTTAATTAAATAAAGAAATTCCCTATCCAGTCGCCGTGGGAAAGAATAAAATAAATTCCCTACCTACCCATGGCCTTAACTGACAACCAACAGGAAACAAACAATATTTTTTGTTATGCCTTATTAACTGTTACACCGCTGAACGGCATGCTGGATACAGCTCGCTAGCTAGCCAGGTAGCGTAACAGTCTGTTAACAGCTGGGAGAACAGAAAAGAAAGAGACTGGAGATGTTACACAGTAGCCATGTTTTGTAGTTTGCCATGTTGTTTCACTAAGTTCACAGATTTCAAGCATCAACAATGTAACTTTTGGAGTGAATGCTATTGTTCCTGGAAATAATGTTAGCCTGCTGCGACTCACACATATCTAGCTGGTTGCAATGACAGTTAAGTAAAAAAATAAATATGTTAACGTTCACCTGATTTCGATGTAAATACCCTTAAGTCTGCTCTTGTGTGTATTGAGCCGTACTGTATTGTTGTACCCATTCTGCAATCTGTTAAATAAAGTTTTCATTCATTCATTCATTCAACCTGACGACCTGAGCTATTGTTATGCAAAGTAGCCAGGTGGGTACTTGGCGCAGAGTCGAGTGGAACGCATTCTTGTGTGCACATCTGTGCATGTGCAATGATTCACTGCCCGTGGTATAACTAATAAGAGTAGGTATGGGATATATACAGATATAGATATAGTACAAGTTTCAAGTTTCTTTAATAGTTGTCATACAGAAGTACAGAATACTTTCATACAAAATGCTTCTTACTGTTACGCTCCAGAGACTGTGCTAGACAAGATAGTATCAAATAACATAGTATAGCATGTAAATTAGAAGTAGAAAATGAGGTCACAGTGTTCAGTATAGACATATGTACAATGTTCGATGCAGAATAGACGTAACTGAGTTACCATATAATATACAATACTATGCAGTGTACTAATGTACAATACTATATAGTGCAAAGCAGAAATGGGATGAGGTACAATTTAGGTACAATTTACAGTAAGGTGTACGAGTTGTAGTGCAATCCTTCATCAATAAATATAAAGTGTGGGGAGTGGGTGCTACAGTGTGTTTGTTTAAAGTGAGTGTGTGCTATAAAGTGTGGGGAGTGGGTGCTACAGTGTGTTTGTTTAAAGTGAGTGTGTGCGTGTGGATGTGTGTGCTATGTGCGTTTGATGGTTGTTGTGTAGTGTTCATTGTTCGTTGAGCAGCCTGATGGCCTGGGGATAGAAGCTTCTTCTGAGTCTTTCTGTGCTCGCCTTGAGACTCCGGTATCGCTTGCCTGACCGCAGCAGTTCAAAGAGGCAGTTGTTCGGGTGGCTGGAGTCTTTAATGATTCTCTTAGCCTTGCCCCTGCACCGCTTGTTGTAAATGTTCTGGAGGGTGGGGAGCCCCCCTCCAATTGTGCGTTCGGCTGAACGTGTCACTCTTTGTAGTCTGCTTCGGTCTTGTGCAGTGCTATTCCCAAACCAGGAGGTGATGTTGCCAGTCAGGATGCTCTCTATTGTACATGAGTAGAAGTTCTTAAGGATCTTCCGACTGACTTGGAACTTCCTTAGGCGCCTTAGGCGTTGTCGTGCCTTCTTCACAACACTGTCAATGTGTGTGGTCCATGTCAAGTCCTCGGATATGTAGGCTCCGAGGTACTTAAAGCTGTTCACTCTCTCAACCGGTGCCCTGTTGATGCTGAGGGGGCTGTAGTCCTTGACCCCCGACCTCCTGAAGTCCACAATCATCTCCTTTGTTTTGCTGACGTTCAGGGAGAGGCTGTTTTCCTGGCACCATCCCGCCAGGACCTTGACCTCTTCCAGGTAGGCCCTCTCGTCGTTGGCAGAGATCAGGCCCACCACCACTGTGTCGTCAGCAAATTTGATGATTGTGTTGCTACTCCGCTGAGCCACACAGTCGTGTGTGTACAGTGAGTAGAGCAGGGGACTCAGAACACAGCCCTGGGGGGCCCCTATGTTGAGGGTGATGGATGAGGAGGTGCAGTTGCCTGCTCTCACCACCTGGGGTCTGCCCGTCAGGAAGTCCAAGACCCACTGGCAGAGGTCATAGTTCAAGCCCAGGTCCCTGAGCTTGGCTATGAGTTTGGAGGGGACTATGGTATTGAATGCCGAGCTGTAGTCGATGAATAGCATTCTCACATAGTTCCCCTTCCTCTTGTCCAGGTGTGATGCTGCTGTGTGCAGCACATGGGCTATGGCGTCCTCCGTGGACCTGTTGGGGCGGTATGCAAATTGCAGGGGGTCCATGTTGATGGGGAGGGAGGAGCAGATGTAGCCCTTTACTAGCTTCTCAAAGCACTTCATGGCTATGGAGGTGAGAGCTACAGGGCGGTAGTCGTTGAGGCAAGCAGGCTTGGATTTTTTGGGTACAGGGATAATAGTGGACTTCTTCAGGCAGGTGGGGATGACAGCCTGTTCTAAGGACAGGTTAAATATGTCAGTGAATACCGGGGCCAGTTGGTCGGCACAGACTTTTAGGACGCGGCCGGGGATGCCGTCCGGTCCTGCTGCCTTCCTGATATTCACTTTTTTAAAGGTCCGCCTCACCTCATGCTCTGTTACCCTGAACACTGAGTCTCCATCAGCAGCAGACCCCCCCCCCCATTGCCGTGGCTTGTGGGCTGGTGTTGTTATTACCAGCATCAAACCTCGCATAGAAGGTATTGAGGTAATTTGCTAAGGAGATGTCACTGTTCAGTTTGAGGGAGGTGCCTTTGTAGTCTGTCATCGTTTTGAGCCCCTGCCACATAGCTCTGGAGTCAGCCTGTTCAAACTGGAGTTCAATTTTATCCCTGTAGCGCCGTTTTGCCTCTGTCACTGTCCTCCTTACGTTGTATCGCGCCACCTTGTGGTCATTCATGTTGCCTGCCACCAGGCCGTCGTTGTATGCTTTGGTGCGCGCTTTCAGAGCTTCACGGACGGATTTGTCTACCCAGGGTTTTTGATTTGGGTAAACTCTAATTGTGGTAGTGGGGATTGTTTCTTCCACCAAAGTACGAACAAAGTCCAGCACTGTCTCCGTGTAGACATTAATGTTATCTGTGTCGCGGAACACGCTCCAGTCTGTGCACTCAAGCGCAGCTTGGAGCGTCTCCTCTGACGTCAAATCCCATTTCTGCACCTCTCGCGAGACTACAGGAGTGCTCTTGATTCTTTGTTTATATTTTGGTGAAAGAAAGATGGCTGCGTGATCAGACTTACCAAAGCCACTAGCAGAATGAGCCTTGTAGCCACCCTTGAATTGCGTGTAACAGTGGTCTAAAATGTTACCGCCTCTGGTGTTACAAGTCACATGCTGATAGATACCTGCACAGACTAGGTATATTAACAGGTATGTAAACAGGAATATTATGTTGTATAATATATTTAACCCAATAATATATTTTAATATATTTCCATGACAAAGACATGTCTGAGTTCATGGTCAAATGATTTAAATTTTTTTTTTTAAGACAGCCGCTTTTAACACTTTGAGTGCCACGGACGTGTTTTGTCGTTAGTTCATGCCGCCAGTTGAGTGCCACCAACACTATATAGCGTTTGTTTGTCGTATTTTTTTTATTAGCAATTTGAATTCATATTTCATCAATCGAGCCTCACGCTAGTGTTGCAGACTCTCTCTGAGCTCAATTGGGAAAATACCGCCCCCTATCGTCTCTCCCTGTGTAACTGCACCCCATTGGTTTAGACTGATGGGGGGGGGGGGGGGGGGGGGGTCCAGCCTCCTCATGTTACTTCTCCGGCGAGGCATCTGAAGAGACCCAAGTTGATCGGGTGGAATACATATTTACAGTACCCAACGCTGAATCAATAAACGCGATCGATATTTGGAATGGCAATCAGGAATTGGAATAATCTTTTTGGATAACATCTGATCTGAGGTAAGCCATTTATTTGACCAGTCTTGGGGTAATCGGATCCGTTTTGACCTATATCAGCGTGTGCCCCATGTGTGTGTGTGTGTGTGTGTGTGTGTGTGTGCTCGCTGATCAGGAAATGAGAATATATTTTTCAGATCGCTTCTATAGCGTGCATAAGTACACATATACTATCGATATATAGCGTTTATTTGAAAACGATTCATAAATAGGCCGAAAAATGACAACTTTTTTGTGTATTCCAGAATATTCCAGTAAATGCCGTTTACCACGGAATCTATATATTTTCCTGAAACTTTCACAAAAACTAGGGCTTTTCAAAATGCTATAAAACGGAAATGAACCGATTAAAAAACAATCCGTTTCGACAATGTTGACTGCAAACAAGTCATTGATACGTGACGGGCAGATTAGACACATAGCCATAATTTAAGACATAGATTATGCGTTTAGAGCGATATCATTGAAGTGGGTGGTGGCATTCAACCATGCTTTACCATGTTAACAAGTGGCACTGATAGTGTTAATGTCCCAGATCTTCTTTTGGTAAATATATCGTTGTAGAAAATGTTGTTATTTGGGTTATTATTCCGTCAGAAGGTAACTAGAACTAGATGGAAAACACAATCTTCATAATCCATGACTTTTCCAGGTTTGCATGGGGAATGGTACAGTAGGTACCATGAGTGCTATTATAAGAATAAATGGCACAGTCAGCCTATTCTAAGAATGAATGCCTCAGAGTCATGGCTGGTACAGTTTTAAGACAAGTCTGCCCCCTTGTGGTCACCACAGATAGGATATACTATATGTATACTAGATGTACAGCATGTCATTCTTGCTATAAACAACACTGATGGTTGACTTTTTTGACATCTTTAACAGCCACTACAGGTACACTACAGGACCTGCAGGAAATGATAGGACCACCTTCACAAAAATGAACAGTGGTTTACAATCTAGCATGGAATGCATTAACGAGCATCCACTGTCTACTGGTTTATTGAATGTTCCCAGCAACAGCCAAAAGGAAATTAGGGGTTGCGGTTTTTGCAAACTACGCACCAAAGCTATGGAACACCTTCCCCATGGTCATTAGGGAGGCTAGCTCACTCAATATTTTCAAAAGTTTGCTAAAAACATATCTCTTCACCATAGCCTTTCAATACATTCTGCCACTTGGACTCATTACATCCACACTGTGATTATTGTATTGTAAACGAGAGCTATTTCATTGTTGTGTTTTATTACCTGCATTGTTTTTACCCTATACAAATATTTCTTTTTTTCATTTTTTTTTTATTATAATTATAGAAAAGACTATGATATCTATGTCAGCTGAGCATGTCCGGGACCACTCAGAAACCACCCAGGGACAAACGCCAGACCTCAGCACTAATGAGGAGAACCAACGCTCCACTAGGACCTGCCGGTAAGCTCAAAGCTGTTACCTCATCATAGGTCTGGGTGGTATAACGGTTGTACTTGTATCCCGGTAGAAATCCGTGCCACGGTAGAGATTTTTACTTTACTGGATGTACCTGTAGAAGGATACTTTTAGGCTCTTTGAATGTAAAAAATACTTTTTCACATTTACAAATGTAACACACAAAGCTAGTGAACTGCACGCTGCTATTAAAATATAATAAACTAGTCAAGAAATGTACCCATTATTGGCTACTAAAAAATAAGTATCCCGTTCCTGATGCAAACAATAATAATTTGTCCCAAAGAAAAGGTGCTTCATCCATCATTTGGATGTGGTTTGGGTTTAAAAACTCAGACATTGAGCAGAAAACGATTATCTGCAAGCAATGTCCCTCGCGCAGACATCACTAGCCGAGGCATTTTCCAGTGTCCTGTCCATATGATGAAAAAAAGCTAATTACAAATTCCATGTTCAATGAATTGTTACCATCCCAGAGTCTTGTACTGCTCCTAAAGCATTTTTGATGCTCAGAGCTGTTACCTCATCATATATGAACTAGCAGCAACAATACACTACACTAGGTTAAAGTAAGTTTGTTTTGTTATTTTTAACGTTATTGTAATCGTTATGTTGTTGACCTGTCTGGGGACTACAAAAGTAAATTAGTCTCTTGGCTAACTCTTGACACATTTACATTGAAGTGTAAACTGAAATGTCTATTGGTGTGTACCGTCCCTCACAAATAAATAAAATAACCAACAACTATTGAAACACTACCGTCTACTGTGACATCAAGGCCACCTAATCATCCCTCTCCTTAATTGGCTGATATCAATACTCGTCTCCCGAGCCGTCCAGCCATTGTGTAGTGTGATGCGTGACTGGTTCTTTAATTTTTTATTTTAATTTTTTGCATTCATCTAAAAATGTTTGGACCTTATGGTGTTCTTGTTCTGTTCTTGACTTATTGTTATGTTTTCTTCTTGACTTATTTAAAGAAGACCTGTACGGCCCATGGGGACATTAACGTGTGTTGTCGGGCCTTATAAATAAATTTGATTTGATTTGGTGCCAGTGTATGGCAGCCATTGAGCCTGCATAGCCCAAGGTTGGGTGCTACCAGTGGTGGAGGTCGTTTCCACTCTACGCTGTAAAGCTCTTGTGTCTCGTGTCTAGAAGAGCACTAAACAATAGACGGGGCTGGGCGATGTAGACAGGGCTGGGCGATGTGGCCAAAATATCACAATTTATTCTCCTGGTTTTGATGATATAACAGTATTTGACAACATTTCGTTAAAATGTTACAAAAGGCTGCTCGGCGTGTTGGTTGACATCGACCTGCATTAAATGTGACACCGATCTGCATTTTACTCTGAACACTCACTCCGTGCCAAGAGAGAGTAGGGCAGGATCATGGTTCTATGGGTAGGATTGGTCCGGTAAGACTTTGGCACGTAGATGACGCTCAATTTAGTTTTACTATCGCTAATCGCAATCCATTCCAATTCATATACATTTTGGACCATGTCTTTTTTTCATCATCTGAAGAAACTTGATAAGTTTGAATGACTTCTCTAAATGAAGTGTGTAAAACTGCCAGTTTTATTTTGAAATCTTGGAAAACGAAGATAACCTAGTCCTGGGCCCTCATTCATCAATGTGTGCGTAGAACATGTTCTATTTCCACACGTAAGCACGGAATGTAGAACCAGTGTATGCACAGGGAAGTCGGGATTCATCACACGTGCGTACGCAGGCTCTATGCTCCTCCGTGTTGATGAATACCACTTTGTTCTACCGTCAATGCTCGTGCATGATTATCCATATATGGTCATGAAAGTGAGGAAACACCCCCCATGGGATGTGAAATAATGGACTGACCCGAGCGGAACCCTGAGAAACTCCACGGAGATTGTTCACTGCTGTCGAACCAAGAAGACACTATCGCGTATTATGGGATAAATAAAAGGCGGACTTGTAAACGGTGATGTCAGATATCAACGGCTCCCTAAGACCATTGCTGCAATTCTGCCTGGACAGCTCAAAATACTAATAAAGACCGTTCGTTGACCACTGTTTGGCGTTGGTTGTGTGTCATTATAACCGTGCTGTAATATGAATGCCTTTATTAGTTGTGTTCGATTGGCTATATGATTTTTAGAGGCATCTATTTTGTTGTCGGCTAATAAAGACCGCGCTGGAATATGACTGCCTTTTCCCGTGTTGTTTGATTAATACCCAGGGATTAAAGTTCTCCTCAATTTTATTCCAAATCGCGATGGATCTCCCGTCAATTTTCTACCTGCTGCATATGATTTCTAGAGGCATACTATAATCTATTTTGATGTCAGTATTGGGTAGCCTATATAAACAATAATACGAGAGCATATACAAGAACAATGAATCTCACTGCATGTATGATGTAGCCTGCCTTTCAATACATGAACTTGAATCCCATCATATACATAGTCTGTCCACTATCTGGTGTCATTGCAATGCGTTTTCTATTCTTTCTTATACAGTAAAAAGGGGGAAGAACACTATATTCATATGACTTGTATTCTGCTTACAGCTTCGAAATTCCACTTGTTTCGTTTAACGTAAAGCCTTTTAAATATAATCAAAACGTTCCCGTGTTTCTGCGGTCTGCGCAAAATAATAACGAGTTGAGCTTTATGATTTATGATGAATTGAAAATGGGGGACCCTGATGTAAACAAGACGAAAGTCTTTCTCTGGTCTGCATCCCCAATTAACAATTGTATGTACTGAGCTGTACTGTACTGTACCCATTCTGCAATCTGTTAATAAACTTTTCAATCAATCAATCAATCAAGCTACGCGGAGCGCAGTCAGTCAGTAGCCTACACCCCGTATATTCCGATAACGCTATATGAACCATGCTGCATTCATTATGAGAGAAAGATCTATTATTCCAAATGCTATTTATAGGGTTTTGACCATAATTACACTACTGTTGCTATTTTACAATGAACTATAATGAACTACGGTTCGTACAGAACATGCCAGTGTTATTATGCACAGAAGCTCATTTCCTTGTTGTAATAATATATTCTACCACTGGGCGCCAGGTACGCATGGTCTGACCTGTGCGTAGACGTAAGCACGGAGTCAAGTTCAAGTTGAAATTGATGAATCCCACTCTTTGCTTAGAAATGATCGTACGCACAGGGTAAGCACAGATCTGTGCGTAGAACACGTTGATGAATGAGGGCCCAGGACTCTTTATTTTGACATCGGTGGACTCCGCGCTTTATTTTGACATCGGTGAACGCCGTGACAGAAAGCGTAAATAGCGCGCAAGGATTGTGGGAAATGTAGTAAACTGGCACGAGAAATGTAGGAAATTGGTATGCGACGGTACGTTCGACTATGAACCTCAAACGACTGCGGACGTGCCGCGCGGAGTCCGGTCCCCTCCGGTACATTCCACCCGACTCTGTGGGAGCCTTTACGTTGTGTGATATCATATTATATATATACAATTGTAACAGTCTTATAGACTATCTTTTGTAATACTGCTGCAAGGATTTTTTCTTTTTTTTTAACGTAAACATACAGTATGTATCCTATATTTGTTTTTATGATATGCATACACTTTATTGTAGATGACGATATTTGACAAAATCCATACATTTGCATGGATCCATGATGGTATACCTTCATATTCCAGTAATGGCAGTCTATATGCAATGGTTGGTTCATTCATTCATCTCTACAAACAACCATGAATGAATGAATGAATGAATGAATGAATGAATGAATGAATGAATGAATGAATGAATGAATGAATGAATGAATGAATGAAAACTTTATTTAACAGATTGCAGAATGGGTATAATACAGTACGGCTCAATACACACAATTGTTAAGGGGATGCAGACCTGAGAAAGACGTTTGTCTTGTTTCCATCAGGGTCCCCCATTTTCAATTCATATAGACATTTATGACATACACAACATACATGACATTTATGGCATAGGGACATATAGGTATATAGGTATTTAGTACTGATACATCACCACCATTATGCTGTTGTATGATGATGTGTAGGAAATGAACTCCGTCTGAATCTACTCACCACTGCCCTGCTTTGAAGCTGAAGTCTGGATGGACAGCCAGTCTCAGGCGTTTCACAGTCTCTGACTCTGTTATGATGCCAGACACCTGGGCTGGATACAGAGCCTGGGCACAACAGGACGAACAGACAGACAGACAGATGGACGAACAGACAGACAGACAGACAGATGGACGAACAGACAGACAGACAGATGGACGAACAGACAGACAGACAGATGGACGAACAGACAGACAGACAGATGGATGAACAGACAGACAGACAGATGGACGAACAGATAGACAGACAGACCAGTGACGTATTTCACAAAGCAGAATTAGCAGATTAGAGATAAGACTTTGAAAAATATGTAACTAGGCAATATATTGATGTTTTGGATATGAATATTATATTCAGGAATATGATTCAGAGGTATACATAGTGATAATTGTTGAATATGAACAAAGAACATCTGAAGTTATCCAATGACATATTTGGAAATGTATCCGACTGCTCTTTGTGTCTTCATGGTGGGTTTATATGGAGGGGTCGAAGGAGTCAACAACATGATTTGAAGGACATCTTTGTAGTCAAATCTCATTCACACTCGGTTGGTCGAGGGGGGGGTTGACGACCACGACAGTTAAACAGTTAAAGGGATAGTTTGGATTTTTTTGTACATTAAGTTACGAGTAGTTTAGAGCGAGCGAAGCTATTAGCTTAGTCCCGTGGTCTGACTTTTGGCCAGGTTCCAAGCAAACCAGCAGCAAACAGGGTCTTGAAATCAAAAGCTTTTAATCTACACCACAACATGCAGGCAAAAGGGGTCCCCATTTCTAACACAAAACCAATCGTCAACTATGGATTCTGCAATCGCTTGGCACAATTTTGTTCCTCTGAACGAGCCAGTGTATTACTACACAGTACGCGTAGTACTGCGTAGTTTCATTTTCATTAGGGATGTTAGTGATGTTGTACTGACTGAATGTCATGTTAGTGTGGTCATGTCAGTGATGTCAGTTTTTATGAATGAACGTTGTATGGTCCGTTTTGTGTTTGTTTTATGTTAGGACTACGGGTGGAAATTAGCCCTGTGCTATTCCCGGCATATTTACGTCCTTATCATGCTGTGATGTTATGCATACACATGTAAATGATGTTCATTAATTTGCATTGTCCTTAATAAACAAATCTTAATACGCACTGGAGCCGTTTCCCAGGTAACGCGGCCCGGTCAGCTGTTTCACCATCACCATGCTGGAGGGACGTGGTGTTGTTTTGGAGCCGAATAACCCTTTGCCTGCATGTTGTGATGTGGATCAAAATAGCTTTGGGTTTTGTGACACCGTTTCTGCCATGTGCCGCCTGTCTGAAGCCTCCCGGTTCACTCAGAACCCGGCCAGAACTCTGACCACAGGACCCGGTAAGCATCCAAAGCTACTGGCAAGTATTGCATAATGTCCAAATGTCCAAAAATCCAATCTATCCCTTTAAATAAGAAGGAGAAACCCCACAGATGCACATGATCAGAGACGTCACTGCATTGGGGTGTATTGGGCTGGCTTTATCGGTGGATAGATATTTAAAAGAAATGTATAATAAAGATAAGTGTCAAATTGTCCCATTCCAGAACACAAGATAGAAGGATGTGAACTTACATCTTGTCTGTAGTTGCTGGCTGTCCTCTCCATGTGGTCCATTTGTCTCTTAGATGACATTCTTCTGCCCAAAAACAAAGAATTCATGTTTTTGGTCACTTCATGTAGCCTCCGGAAGGACTATAGATGTCTACGTAGCCTAAATATATATTATAATGAGCAGCTTAGAGAGTAATGTTGTCGACGATACACAACGACAACAGCGAATGGACTTTTACCTTAGTCAGCTAGTTCCAACAACAGACCCAGATAAGAGTCAATCATACTCTAAAAAAAAACCTAGGCAAGTAGTCCCGGCCACTTATAGTTCCTGTGTACAGTACAGGTACAGTGTCACGCAGCAGCCGGGGCGACCAGATCAAAATATTATGTTAAAACAAAGCTGGACACAACATTCCAGATGGAGCTCACCTTGTGATGATGGAGCTGCAGCACAATGCTGCCCGGGCGGGGAGGGTGAAGCTTCCAGCAGCTCTGCTCAACATACAGGGGGCGCTCATCATGGCGATCTGGGTCGATGGAGGGCTAGACGAGAGAGGGAGGGGGAGAGAGAGAGAGACAGCTCGTCGTAGGTGGTCCAAGCCGGTTTGACACGGTTCAACTTCTGATAAAGATACAAGTGAAAAGAAAGCATTGGATGTTTGACAGGTTCGGTGCAAAACAAGACACGTTTTTGTGTCTCTTCAAAAAACAATAACAGTGTCAACACGCTGGTCAAAAATGGATATAAAACACAATAAAGCCAAGGCTTGTTTCAATTGTGGTCTCCTGCTTTTGATCGTTAACGTTACATACTTTGACAGCCGACGGCTTGGAGAATGATACAACTCACTTGGGCAGTAACGTTAGGTAGTCTAGTCTTTGCGTTTGTTTAGCTTTAGCCAAAAGTGCCAACATGCCCGACATGTCACGTTGACACCAACATAATGTTTTGCTCCACTTACACGGGATAGTTGTCTTTCTTACCAGAAGTGTCAATATAGCTTTCAAATTATCTTCATAATTCCCTCTGGTTAGATAACCCACCTTCTTCTTCTACTTGTCACGAATGCATGACTCAACTTTGACCTCCGGAAGTGATCACCCGGTATTTTCGTTTCTCGATGACACTCTGACGTCACGAGACCGCCGCCATCTTGGTATTGGGGAAACAAACGGATTTCTACCATCAAATGTATGCGTTGAGCTCCGTTTTTATTACATATTTTATCACATTCTTGTTCATTTCATAACCTTTTCATATAATTTGTTTTGAAAATATTGAGGCCAACATGGCATTTCACTATTTCGAAAGCCTTTCTGGTGATTCTAAGTGCATGTTTCCCCCAAGCCATAGACATGCACGTAGACAGAAAGTTAAAAAGACAGGAAGTTGACTCGCTCATAAAGAACTCCCAAGAGTGAAAGGAATAGCAATACTAATAACAATAATATATATTTTATATAAAGGATATAATTATTACAAGCATTGTATAATTATATGATAATAATAATAACAATAATAGTAATAATCATAATAACAAATTATTATTATTATTATTATAGTGTTTCTTCTTGTCACAAACTTATTACAGTTTTATTCCTACTGAAAGATGACATTTTCAGCACACATCATGTTGTATTCATTTATTTAATCGTCATTTATATCTCACATTCTAAAGCTGTATTTATGATCCCTAAAACAGGAACATGAACAGTTGATTGGCTAAACCGAGGCCAAAAGGTAGGCTATATTTGATATAGTTTTACATACTAATCCACCGTAGACGTAATGTCAATATAGATTTTGCCCTTAGATGATAATACGTGCTTATATAGCTCACATATTATAAATTCCCTGTGTGACGTCTGCGTCGGGCACCCCCTAGGAGCCTACTAGTTGCTCGAAGTGCCACTGTTGTCGTGGGTGATGGGTGCAAGGGCGTAGGAAGAGCCCTCTGTCGGTGGTGGTGCCGTTCGCTCCTCCTCCTCCTCCTCCTCCTCCTCCCTGGTCACGATTGCCCTGCGGCAGCCCTCCCTCCTTCACGGCCTCCAGACACAGCTGGGACTGCAGGTGGACGAGCTGGCCGCTCAGCTGAGAGTTGTAAAACGCAGCGTTAGCCAAAACATAACCACTGCAAAGCAGTCGCTTTGTGGGTCATTACATTGTTAGGCATCAGGTTCTTTGTGTGACTTTCGGTGACAGAGCCTTCAGCGTGGCGTCCCCTACCCTCTGGAACTCTCTCCTCCCTGAAATCCGCAACCCTGGACACCTTCAAAACTGCTCTCAAAACACACCTCTACACCCCCCCTACTTCCCTAGTCCTACTTTTTTTGTTGTGATTGTGAATTTGATCTATTATTATTATTATTATTATTATTATTATTATTATTATTATTATTATTATTATTATTATTATTATTATTATTATTATTATTATTATTATTATTATTATTATTATTATTATTGTGGTAATAAATAATGGTGAGCCGATATTGTGATCTTGTGAGAGGGGACTCCCAAGCATGTTGGTTGGGATTGGTACATAACTTACTAAGAGGGACAACCAGCTCTCTCACAGAAGACCCCAGGACACTCCAGATAAGCCAATCAAACCACACTTTAAACAGGTACAGAATGCCCAAATTAGGAATGTCTGGCCCCTGACCACTAAAACCTGCATGGACTATAACATATACTATGTCCGATAAGGTACAGACCCTCACCTGCACCTTTGTTTATACTGTTTAATTTTATATTCAGATTTGTATTGCCTATGTTTATTGTTGTTGTTCTATCACCCTGCCCATACCTGTACATACAATGTTGAATCAGGAGCCTCATCTTTTACTCTGTAATCTTTCTCTCCCATTACAGACGCAGAAGCGCTGACACTGGTAACGTCGAACCGTCCCACTACATGCCAGCTGGACCCGATACCCTCCCCACTCTTCCAGACCATTGCACCAGACATCCTCCCATTCCTAACTGCAACCATCAACTCTCTCAACCCCAGGGTGGTTCCCACCTCCCTAAAACAAGCCAGAGTCACACCGCTCATCAAAAAGCCAACCCTGAACCCCACCGTCATAGATAACTATCGCCCTGTCTCTCTTCTCTCCTTCCTTTCTAAATCTCACTGATCACTGATTATCTATTACAGAACGACCTCCTAGACCCTAATCAGTCAGGCTTCAAGACTGGTCACTCCACAGAGACGGCCCTCATAGCAGTCACATAGTCCTCTCCTTTGTCCTGATTCTCACAGGAATGGAAGTTGTAGGCTCTGCGCTGGCATGGCTGTCATCCTACTTTGACAACCGCTCCTACCAAGTGTCATGGAGAGGTACCCTGTCGGCCCCCCACCCCCTACAGATGGGTGTCCCCCAGGGCTCGGTCCTTGGACCCCTCCTCTTCTCTCTCTACGCCAAATCTCTGGGTAACATTGGACCTCATTCTCGAACATTCTCGTAAGTTTCCTCGTAAATAACCTAAGAAGTAAGAATACAGATGCATACAGAAATGCCAGCTCTTTATAGGCACAGGACCATGTGCAAACGGATTCAACATGTACTGTAGTGCGAAAGCAATTTGCGACTGACCAAAATTTGATTAGATTAGATTCACATGTATTGTCATTATACAGCATTGATTGATTGATTGATTGAAAACTTTATTAACAGATTGCAGAATGGGTACAATACAGTACAGCTCAATACACACAATTGTTAAGGGGATGCAGACCAGAGAAAGACTTTCATCTTGTTTACATCAGGGTCCCCCATTTTCAATTCATTGTAACATATATGACATACATGACATACAGATAGACAGTACTGCTACATCTATACATTTATGACATACCAGATTTGCAAATACAGTACTGTTTGTGATACAAAAAGAGTCCAGAAAAGAGAGTATATACATTTGACGTAAAAACTGTACATTGGAGGAGGTTGGGTGGGGTTGGGTGGGGGGGGGGGTGGGTATGAAGGGTTGAGGGGGGGGGGGGGGAACACTGTATAACTGTACAAGCAAAACTGTACATTGGAATATTGACAACCATACTAGGTAATTTACTGTACATTGGAGGGGGTTGGGGAGGGGAAACACTGTACAAACAAGCAAAACTGTACATTGGACAGCACAAGTACATTACAACGAAAATAAGTTTGGCATCTAACTCTCTTTTAATGTTAGTGTGATGATCCTGAGCACTTTTTATAGTTCTTTTATTGAAAGCCTCTTAACCTTTTCTTTTATCTGCTGGTTCAGTGACCTATCTATTAAAGATAGGAACAGCCTACAGTATATTGTGAAAGTGTGCTCCAAAATAATTGGAGTAAAACAGAGAGACCTATGTTCTCTCTGGACGGACCAGGTGGCCAAGAAGGGGACGAGCATCAGAAACCAACCTCTCCACACTCTGTCTCAGCGGTTTTCACTGTTGCCTTCTGGCCGCCGTTATGACATTCCACCAAGTAGGACCAACCGTTACGCCAAATTGTTTGTCCCCTCGGCCATCAGACTTTTAAACACAGTAGTCATTTTAAGTAGCCTTTTACACTTAGTTGTCTGTTTTTACTTTTACTTTTACTGGATTGTGTATTACATCGAATGTTGTTGTTGTTGTTGTTGTTGTTGTTGTTGTTGCCGTGCTGTCATTGAGATGTTTTGTTTTGTTGTTTGTTGTTTTTGTTACTTGTTACCTGTGAAGCTACAAATATGAATTGCCCCATGCGGGATCAATAAAGTTGTCTGAATCTGAATATGAATCTGAATCTAACCAGAGTACAAATGTAACAGTAAAGTGCAATAGTAACATACAATGCACAAGTGCTCCAGGGTATTGGTAGGCACCCATCGCTCTCCGTGAATAGGTCCACATGGTCGTAGTACTGGTCCTCAGTGCACGATCAGCCATATCTTCCAGCATCAGCCATATTGTGTGTGTGTGTGTGTGTGTGTGTGTGTGTGTGTGTGTGTGTGTGTGTGTGTGTGTGTGTGTGTGTGTGTGTGTGTGTGTGTGTGTGTGTGTGTGTGTGCGCCTGCGTGTGTGTGCGTGCGTGCGTGTGTGTGTGTGTGTGCTGAGCGCAGCTGCCCAGGAGTGCTCTGTATGTATCCTCACCAAGCCGCTTGCATCAGGCTGCTGCGTCGTTGCTAATAAACTATAGATTTATAATATATATTATTAAATATATAGTCTACAAGAAAGGAATGGGGTGTGCTGAGAGCAGAATGTAGATGTTTCCAGTCAATTCCACTATAGCTATATCTGCGCGATTGAGTTGAGTTCTTATGTATTTATTTATTCACTGTCATGTGCAGTGTTTGTGTAGTTGCTTTTATTTATTTTCAGACATCACGATGCCTCGTTGAGTCATGATTATTAATGTAAACCGTAATTGTTAGGGGGCGGCTGGGTGGCGCAGCGGACATTGCGCTCGTCACCAACGCAAGAGACATGTCTGCGTTGCCTCCGGCTT
Source organism: Notolepis coatsorum (assembly GCF_963971535.1). Lineage (NCBI taxonomy): Eukaryota > Metazoa > Chordata > Actinopteri > Aulopiformes > Paralepididae > Notolepis > Notolepis coatsorum. The sequence goes on from NC_140168.1 coordinate 87,514,994, forward strand.
GGGCCAGTCGTCATACTAACTCAATGGACCTATCTCAAACCCTGCCCTCTTTTCTTGATCCTCCAATCACAGCTGTCGCTTACCTCGGACTTCCTCGTACAAACAAAGTTTGTCCGAGGTAAGCGACAGCTGTGATTGGAGGATCAAAAAAAGGGGCAGGGCTTGAGATAGGTATATTGGCAGAGTTAGCGGGTGGAAGTCGATGGGTGGTAATCTGGACGTTGTGGACAGCGACTCCTACAGGTCGGTTGGGGACGCCTGCACAGCAGAGACAGGAAGTGGCGGGGGTAGTGTGAGCCTCCCATACGTTACACTTCGCCAATGAGAGTCCGCGCTGGCAGGTGAAAAGATGAGACAGGCTGCCTCCTCGTGTATTGGAGGGGACACGTGATGCAAGGCTTCTATCCTCCCTACAACCGGCCAGTGGGGGGCATATGCAAGCAACGTTCAAGACAGGGGAGGGAATTGGCACAGTGGAATTGGGATGGGAGAAAAATTGAAAAAGAGGAGAAAAAGTGGATAAAAAATAAACGTAATTGTTAAACAAATATTGTCGTATTTATTATTATAATTATTTAAATCCGAGGATGTCTGTAGAATCGAATTGAACGCAATCACCAAATGATTTCTCCCAAATTAAGCCCTTAACTCTTTCAGTGCCAGCGTGTACCCCCATCCCTGTTGTCAATGGGCCACACTTTAAAAGATGTTTGCAGAGCTATATCTATATTCTATATTATAGCTATGGAGACAATACTATGGCTCATTTGACAGTCACTATCTCTCGTCCAACATGTAAAAAAGAGTTAAATTTTTCATGTATACGTTATCCCGTGGTGAATATTGTATAGTTTCAGAGTGATCCGGGCTAGTTCCTCGAAGCTGAGTTATGGAGCGCTATGTGCATTTTGCGAAAGTCGTTTGCGTTGCTCGCCTGGACACAATACTATTTCCAAATCAAAGGTATATAATAGGTTATAAAAGAAAGGTTGAGATCCAAGGCAGCTCTACAATTTTAAAATTGTAGAGCTGCCTTGGATCTCAACCTTTCTTTTATAAGCGAATCCTACCCCGGATTTAATCCAAAGAGCACCTACCTGAAACAAAATAAGAATGCTGAAGCCCTCTCCATATCCTCTGTTTTGTATATAATTGGTATTATGTTTCATCATGAAGGCATCAAAGGGGGGGGGGGGGGGGGGGGGGGGGCATTTTGTGATGCTCTGATCGTCAGCAATGGCATACGTTTTGGAGTACGTACAGCGTTGCGATCGATGTGAAATCATTGTAGGAATAACGTAGGATTAATGTCATATAGTCTTTACCTTTGCTAGGAGGTATTCCAAAATAAATATTCCAATTGTCTGATTGAGATTTCCAGTATTGATGTCCATCGGGTCCCTGACATGAAATGGGACAAACTATGAATCAAGTGTGCTGGACGCGTTCCAAGTCGCTCGAATGAAGCCTTTCACTTGCCCGGGTACCATTTCTCCGCCCGGACCATATAAAATGTAACACACAGTGTGAAATAAGGTTTCAAAGGGTAGGCGATACTGCCACCTAGCATTGCAATCTCGGGGTCTCAGAATGAGTCCCAATGATACACCAAGGTCCGTGAGACTGTATAGAATATTAAAATCGAATAAAAGAAAAAACGATCGAAAACCCAACTTTTCTCGGGTTTTGGCGCTCAACCGCTGGCGAGATAACCCGACTTTTTACGTGATTGGCACTGATTGAGTTAACCTCTTAAGCCCGGGGCCCTATTTTCTGAATATCCGCCTAAAAATACATACCTAAGTAAATGGAATATTGCTCCACTTCTACAAGGTCCATTTGCATATTATTGGTATCTAGGGACATCTATGGACCTCAGTGAATGTATTCCCAGTGTCAGAAATATTGTGTCTATTACTAGGCTTAATTAAATTGTGATGAAACAAAGGAGAATATGAATTATGATTTTTCATCTTTGACAGTGAATAACACCATGCTAATAATGACCAGACATGAAAAACTGCCACGTTCAGTACCTTCTCATCATGTGTACAAAGAATCTAAGGACATTAATAAAGGGAAGATGATTAAACAGAAGGTTTTATAGATACAGTACTGAATTCTCCCATCCGGACCAATGCAATTTGAAATATTATTATAGAATATAGAATAGCAGGCTTATAAATTACCTTATTATACCCAATTCGCACATTTATGGATTGTGCCAAATCTTATACTTCAAATGCCCGAGTTCAATTTGGATTTAGTATCACCAGGCGTGTATAAGAACAGATAATGAAATCTACTGTATGTACAGTAGCGTTTTTATTTTTGCCAGGGTGAAACCATTTTGAAAAAAAATTCAAATCTAATTGTTGCTAAATGCTAAAAATAGGGAAGAGACACTAACTGCGCTTCAATATATGTCAATAACGATACGTTTTGTGGTTTATTATCCCGAGTAATAAGAAATATAAAAAAAATTCATACTTAAGTAATTTGCTTGAAACCCCATAGAGGCCTTTGGGAAGTGTGGTTCGGAACAATTCCAACGCTCATCGAAAGATATCGGTGTCCTCTTCAAAATGGCTACAATTCCCGACGTTCAAATTTTACAAAATGGTCGACTTTCGCGAACTAAACAAGACCAAAATGAAAATGAAAATCTATCTAATAACACTTTAACCTAATGGTTATGATGTTTATACTTGAATAAATAAATAAAACGATACTTTTGTCAAACAGTCTGGAGAGATTGATTTATGACGTGATGTCATTTTGGGACCGGTACCGGTCTCGTCAGGCTTAAGAGGTTAAGAACATGGGTGCACACCAGTCTTTCTATCTACAACTGCTTTTCCGTGTTCGTAAATCCTGCTCTTAGCTATGAGCGAATCCCCGAAAAGGAACTGTTCGAGAATGCCAAAATCGGCCTGAGAAGTTCGTAACTCCACTTACAATGAAATTAGCTCGTAACTTTCTCGTAAGTCTGTTCGAGAATGAGGACCATTATCACGTCTCATGCCTTCTCATATCATAACGATGACACTCAACTCTTCCTCTCCTTTCCTCCCTTAGATATCCGAGTCTCTGAGCGGATCTCTGCCTGCCTGTCCGACATTTCCACCTGGATGACGACCAATCACCTCAAACTGAACCTAAGCAAAGCAGAGCTACTTCATCTGATGGCCAAATCCTCCCCACTGACCGACCTTTCGATCTTCCTGAGCAACGTCAGAAGGATCCGCCCCTTCCTGACAAAAGAAGCCACCCAACTCCTCCTGCGAATCAACAGTCATGTCTCGCCTCGACTACTGCAATGCATTGCTATATAGCTGGTTTACCGACCACTGCCACCAAGCCACTTCAACTCGGCCAGTCTGATCTCCAACCTACCAAAGTCAGCCCATGTTACCCCACTTCTTAGAATGCTGCACTGACTTCCCATTGCCACACAAATTATAATAACTATTATGCACTATTATGCACTTTGCTACTAAGGATTCTACCATGCCTACCTACAATAAGATAAGATAAGATATTTCTTTATTGATCCCCTTGGGGAAATTCAGGCATCATAGCAGCATGGGGGGGGGGGGGGGGGGTACAGGTATGGTAATAGTAGAATACATAAATATAGGTAATAAAAATTATAGTACAGGGGCGGCTGGGTAGCGCAGCGGACTAAGTGCTCGACGCCTACCACCGCAGAGACACTGGGATCGAATCCAGCTGTCAGCGGTACCTCCGGCTTGGTCAGTCGTCCCTACTAACACAATTGGCAGTGTTAGCGGGTGGGAAGCCGGTGGGGTATGTATCCTGGTCGTTGTAAACAGTGACTCCTACTGGTCGGTCGGGGCGCCTGCTCAGCAGGGAAGGGATCTGGGGAAGGTAGTGTGATCCTCCCACGCGTTACACTCCCCCAGTGAGAGTCCTCGCTGTCAGGTGAAAAGAAGCGGCTGGCTGACTCCACATGTATCAACCCAAGGCAAGTGGGGGGGAAATGCGCGCAACGACCAGGAAGGGAATTGGCATAACGACTAAATTGGGATGGGAGAAAAATATGGAAAAAGGGGGAGAGAAAATAGATAAAAAAAAATATTATAGTACAGTAGAAAAGTAAAACAAATAAGCAGTGTAAACAATATAATTAACTCTGAATATAAGCATCTGAGCAAGTAGGCAGTGTAATCATAGGTGCAGTCTGTATGCCCTATCAGTTATATTATACATTACAATAAATATGGTCATATAACACTTAGAATCAGAATATACTATGAGTAAGTATACAGTATACACAGGTGCAGTATACATAAGGTTTAGGTTAGAGTCTGACACATTCAGTGCTAATATGTCTATACTACTATGCACTCAAGACTGTAGCATTCAAGTTCAACACTGTTTGACGAACAATCTTACTGACCCTTAGCTGCCAGAGTTGTACCCTTCCTGCTGACTTGTCGTACAGAACTTGTAAGTCGATTTGGATAAAAGTGTCAGCTAAATGACTAAATGTACATCCCCTCCCCCCTCCCCCATGCTGCTATGATGCTTGGATTTCCCCAAGGGGATCAATAAAGGAATATCTTATCCTAATATCTTAAATAGACGCCGCACAATGTCATTTAGATCACTTAACCCTTTCACTACCACACTACAGAAGGTTAACCGTTTCACTACCACACTACAGACGTCTGTAGTGTGGTAGTGAAACGGTTAACCTTCTGTAGTGTGGTTGTGGAAGGGTTAACCCTTTGTCGTGTGGCAGTGAAAGGGTTAACCTTCTGCATCGTCACAGTGAAAGGGTCAACCGTTTGTTAGTGTGGCAGTGAAAGGGTTTAAAGGATGTCCATATCACCCAACTTGGAAAATGTGAATATAGCAAATTATAAATAAACCTTTGACCTTGATGACCCTCCACTGGAGGTTGTGGCGGGTCGGCTGATGGGCGGGACAGGGGGACAGCACTGCCCTCTCTCCCTGGACGTCGAAACACAGAGCCCCCGCGGGACCCCAGCGCACCTCGCCCAGAGAGTTCAGCTCACAATGCTGGGGAGAGGAAACACCTATCACTCTTTGTCACTCTTCAGACTCTGGGCAAGGTCATTCACAAACTCACTCTAACACACTGGAGCTGACTCGAGACCAGAGCTCCTGTTTTGAGAGGCTTTGTGTTGTTACCCATATTTAGCATCGAGGTAACATTCAGACGTTAGGTGTTGTCCTTGGTCGTTGTCACTTGTCACCATCATCATAATCATCATTGTGGTCTTCATTATCATAATTTTCATTACCATCATCATAATCACCATTGTCGCCATCATTATAATTTTCATCATCATCATCATCATCAGCATCATCATCATCATCTCACCATCATCACCATCACCATCATCACCATAATCATCACCATCATCACCATCATCATCATCACCACCATAATCATCATAATCACCATCATCCTCACCATCATCATCATAAACCAGGGGCAGTAGATGAGGTTCTACTGTAGCTTCAGCTCACATGAAATGTGTTGAGGAGCTCATGAGATTCAGTGTAACTCCATCATAAAAATGCTATCTTTGGCTCCACCAGGTGGTGGAGTTAATACTATCTTTGGCTCCACCTGGAGGTGGAGTTAGTATCTTCGGCTCCACCTGGTGGTGGAGTTAATACAATTAATACGCATGTTCTCCCTTGGCTGCAACAGTTACTATAAAATACGTTTTTATACCTTTGAACCAGTTTGACATCTTGTCACATTCACATGACAGACAGGTTTTGGAGCCCAGGCTCAGTGTTTCAAAGCAGAAAGAGCTGAATGATCCAAGCGTTGCAATCAAGCATCAAAGTAACAACCACATTCATCATCATAATCATCATTATTGTCATCATCATGAGCAGCAACAGTATCTTCATCATCACCATCATCATCATAATCATCACCATCATCATCATCACAATCAACACCACCACCATCATCATCGTCATCTTGACGAGCGTTGTCATGGTTACCTGTTTGCCGTTGCCGCTGCAGGGTGCTACGTCCATGGCGCCCCCTTGTGGAGGTTGCTCTCGACGGTAATCTGCACAATAGCCAGTGCCGACATTGTACAGCTTCGAACAACAAAACACATGTCACACAATACAGTTAGTCATGTCAACAAAGCATTACGTGTGTGTGCATATGAGAGTGTTTGTGTGTGTGTGTGTGTGTTAAAGGAACACACCAACATTTGGGGAAATTAGCTTACCGTCTTCTCCAGAGAGAGAGGAGAAGATAGATGCCAGTTTCCTCTCTGTGCGTGACTGCACGTTAGCCTGTGCGTGACTGCACGTTAGCCTAGCTTAGCACAATGAATGGAAGCGGACATGGCCAGTTAGCCTAGGCATTGTCAAACTATTGTCTCCCGAAGGCTAACCGGCCATGTCCGCTTCCATTCATTGTGCTAATTCATTATGCACTTTTTTGCAAAGAGTCAAAGACACGTGTAACCGGAGATTTTCAAAGTCACTGATGGACATTAAATTGTTTCAAAATATCAGTAATTTCTGAAAATAAGTTACAAAAGTAAAAAAAAAAGTATGCGTTTTGGAAAGTAGCTCTTTGTTTGATTATCATAAAAAAGTGTTTTCTGTGCAGAGATGTCGACAGCGGTGGATGTCGGTGCCGACCAGAACAGCAATATTAATGTCGGTTAGCGGTATCGGCCACCATTTTCACATCGGTGCATCACTATTCTTTTGGATGTTATAATTTTTTCTTTATTGTTTCTGTCTGTTTAATTGTATTGTCTGAGATGTCTGTAAATCAAAAATGCAAATAAAAATATAAGTTAAAAAAAAAAGTCACTGATGGATACCTGAGTGAGCGGGGTCTTAACTGGGGAATGTGTGTCAGCGTCTGCACTATGCTACTAGATCTATACTACTATCTACTATATACTATATACTATGCTACTATGTCTAATACTACTATCTACTATGCTACTATGTCCATACTACTATCTACTATGCTACTATGTCTATACTACTATCTACTATGCTACTATGTCTATACTACTATCTACTATATACTATGCCTATACTACTATCTACTATATACTATGCTACTATGTCTATACTACTATCTACTATATACTATGTTACTATGTCTATACTACTACCTACTATATACTATGCCTATACTACTATCTACTACCGTAAATCCTCAAATATAAGACGGGTCTTCTATTTACCTCAGCTGCAAAGAGCACCAGGCCTTTTTTAGAGAAAGGCTTATATAAGAGGCAGGCCTTAATTTCAAAAAATGACACTCCCTTCATTTTCAGACTTTTATTGCGTTATTATTATTATTATTATTATTATTATTATTATTATTATTATTATTATTATTATTATTATTATTATTATTATTATTATTATTAATACGTACATTGTCTGTCTACATTTATTTAGACTAGCATTGGTATTTAAATATTGAGTGCAGTTGAGTAATTGTGGGATTAATGTAATTCACACACTGAAGTTGGAACTGTCTATACTAGGTTGTGGCACCCGGGGACGGTTTAGCTTGTGGTACCTTCTCGACTTCCTCAGTTGAATCGAGTTGTTTACATGCAGTAGCTTTAGCTACTAACGTTATCATAGCATCATGGTCTGTAATGTGTCAACTGGACAACGCCAGCCTCGTCTGCCAATGCCATATAGATAGCGAACGGCCTCAAAAACTCAAAAAACACCTACGTGAGACTGCAATTCGAAACTGGCCCCTACAAATGTCCTAACCTAGTTGTACAGTAAATGACCAAGTAAGGCTTTGTCAGTATTCCAATGTACAGTGTAAAATGTGTGTGTGTCCCCTACCCAACCCCCCCCCCCCCCCCCCCACCTCCAATGTACAGCCCTCACCCAACCCACCCAACCCCACCCCACCCACCCAACCTCCTCCAATGTACAGTTTCTACGCCGAATGTATATACACTCTTTTTCTGGACACTTTTGTATCACAAACAGTACTGTATTTGCAAATCTGATATGTCATAAATGTATAGATGTAGCAGTACTGTCTATCTGTATGTCATGTATGTCATATATGTTATGATGAATTGAAAATGGGGGACCCTGATGTAAACAAGACGAAAGTCTTTCTCTGGTCTGCATCCCCTTAACAATTGTATGTATTGAGCTGTACTGTACTGTACCCATTCTGAAATCTGTTAATAAACTTTTCAATCAATCAATCAAACGTTAACGTTTGCAAACGAAGTCAACGTCATCCAGCTGACACCACAGATCTAGATATTTATTATGACAACGTTAGCTAGCGGCTAGCGCTAAAGCTAACCAGAGGGAAACGTTAATGTACGGTAGTCAGTGTAGCGGGAGGCAGCACTTGATTTCCATTGGCAAGAGTTTATCTCATTCTATATCACGGCACGGAAAATAAAAAATAATTAAATTAAAAACTCTAACCCTAACTAACCTTACTGTCGTGCACTTGTCCTGCCCATGTCCTAATATACTAACCTACACCAGAGGTGTACTAGTTGTCACAACTTCAGTCAGTCTTTAATATGTTCTTTGTTTGCTGATATGAACTCTCCTGTCATTTCAGACCTGGACACTCTCTCCTGCATCACCTGCTGATCACATACACCTGGCCTGCTCCACTCACACACACACCTGCCCCTTATTAGCTACTGTAACCAGCCCTTCAGTATTTAGACCAGTTCATTTCCCTTGCTCCCTGCCAGATTGTCTATGTGTCACCTAGCTATGCAGCGTTTTGCTATTCTGATTCATCCTGCCTGTTTCTGCTATTGACCCTCCCTGTTGGATTTTGTATTTCGGACTTCTCCTCCTGCCTGCTCCCTTACTGGATTTGTTTGCCACATGGACTGATAGCTGGTATTCTGATATGGACCCCTGCATTACTCATTAAACTGTCTCTGCCACATCTGAACTGTCACCGTGTCGTTGCTGTTGGGTTCTTGTCTGCCATACCGTGGGCCGTTACAGTAGGCCTACCGTTCCTGCTGACTTGTTGTACACAATTTGTAAGTGGCTTTGGATCAAGGTGTCGGCTAAATGACTACATGTGAATGTATCACATTAATAGATTTGAGTACTTGATTAGAAATATAAACCAATGCATTTTTTTGAAAAAAAACGTACAGATGTCTTCAATAGACTCACAGGAATTGTGTAAAGTTGCCCAAATAGTGCTAGGAATAGTAAAATAGTTCCCCTTTAAGACAAAAAATCTGCTCTTAGGGCCATTTAAGACCTTTTCGGGCCGATTTTGGGCTCCCCCAACTGTCCCTAAGCTTGGATTCAGCCCTGACTAAGAGCAGGATTTAGGAGCGCTGAAGAGCAGTCTTAACTTGATGTTGTTCTTGAGCTTTATTTGGGAGGAATCATAGTGATTCCTTCATGTCAACTCTACAGGCCTCCTTGGAATTAATTAATCATAATTAAAATAAATATGACAATATTCGTACGATAAAAAATTATGCATTTGATGTCAGAAAAATAAATAATATGGATTCATCTGATTACAGGGCAGCTGGATTAACCATATCTGAACCAGCTATTTTGGACAAATGTATAATTACTTAATTACTCAGATATTCAAGCACAATTATGCAATTATTGTGAAATGATTGAAAATAATAATGATTTAATGCCTTCTGTGGCATTTGTATTTCTTATTTGTTAAATATCTGTTTTATTGATTAATTATACAATTGAAAGAATGCAGGTTATAGCCAACATGCAATATATCCCATTGATTGGTACAATGGGACAGACATTTGTCGTTTTATATAGCTATAACCTGCATTCTTTCAAATATATCATTAATCAATAAAACAGATATTGAAATACACTATGTAGCCTACTACACCAACACTGCAAATGGCAGTGGATAAATAAATAAATAAGAACTAAAGCTAATCGCGTGGATACATCTATAGTGAGACTGAATTAATATTCCATAAGTCTTGTTGCGCCACACACACGCACACTGTATAGCCTACATGTCTAATGAATGAACAGTAGGCTTATATTATTCTAATTACTTGTTTCATTAGGATTTAGTAGATACTATATGCTCTGCCCTATATGTACAGTAAGTACAGTACACATATTAAGGCTGCCAGAGTCGGGCGTAACATGAACGGACTACATGGTGGACTGTACTACTATGGCAGCGCAGTATCTGTGATCTCCTAATAAAACAAGTAATTAGAATAATATAAGCCTATACTGCGTTCATTCATTACGCACGTAGACTATACAGTACTGTGCATGCACGCGCGTGTGTTTGTACGCGCGCTGCGACAGGTGGCCACGAGCTGTATGTATATATGATGACAATACATTAATCTAATGTAATTTTGATCTGTCGGAAATCGCTTCCGCTACCTATATCGGCCACCATTTCCACCATTGCGTGCACGGCTGCATCATCAGTTGCATTATAATGAGCTGGAGCAGGTGCGCCTCCACTTCCTCTATCTCAAACTCGTTTTGATGACATACTGTAACACTTCCCCCGGTCCTGCGGGACCGGACGGCAACCCTTCTCCCGGTTCGACTGGTCCAGGTGTCGGACCGTCTCAACTCCCCTTCCATACACCCCTTCATAATACAACATTGCCAACCGATGGGCTAATCCAGATCTGGCAGATCTGGCATCAGCTCACTCACCTGATTAATATTATTTACTGCCATTTATGTTTATTATGTTTATTGTCTGTGTTGTCGTTGTTGTCTCCACTTTGTTAGACTTGTGTTCCCCTGTCTGTGTTTTGTAAATATGTTTTAGTCTTGTTGGTCTCAGTTTGTTCAATTGTTATTGTTTTTCCCAGTGTGCTCTGTGTTCTGTTGTTTCTGTCTACCACACCTGTGTCCTGTTTGTAATTACCCTCTGTCTCTAATTCGTGTTTGTATATTAGGTGTTGTGGGCCAGCAGACACTTGCTGGTTCATTGTTTAATTGTTACCGTTGTTGTCAGTCGTGTTTGTTGTTTTCTGTTCTTGTAACGTTCGGGAGACTATCCTCCTTAGGATAGTATCCCACTGTCTACCTGGGTCACTCCTGTTGTTATGGGTTCACCTTGTATGTCACCACTGATTGCTGTCATCACTAATTGTCTGTCACACCTGGGTGCTGTCATTGGTTGACAGACTGCTGTCACTCATTGACAGCGTGGAATGTTTAGTATGTGACCTATTTAACGTTTGCTCTATCCTTTATCCTTTGCTAGAGCTTCACCTAAACCTACAGACAAGATACAGCTGGAACAAGCACAGACATATAGTCTTTATCCCTGTACTTGCATTATACGTTTTTCCCTGATAATAAACAGTACAGCTGTTTTGGAAGAGTAAACATTTCTCCGTCTCGTTCTTCTTCTCGACAACTTGGAAGTCACTTACCCGTTCGTAACAGTTCTAAGTAAAAGCCTTATTATTCACCACTACGCCGTCTCCTGTATCCTGTTTATCTCTCCATTCTACACTGCAAACTGAGTTCCACCACATCATGCCAGCAAAGCGGCACCATCGTAACACATGCACACGGCTCTATTGGCTGGCTGGAGCTGTCAGAGACGTGTCTGTATGCAAATGACCTAGACGGGAACACGCGTTCATGTTTGTCAATGAGTGACATTCCTCATCGTCGGCGTCCCAGCTGGGATCGTTTGGGCCACTTAAGACAGCTTCCCCACGCGTTGGTGAATCAGGGTGTACTTATCGCCGATTCTGTCTTAGTCGGTTCCAAGATGGTTGCCCTAAGAGAAATCTTTGAGCAATGTTGGTGAATGAGACCCCATTGTCTTTTGTATTTTATCCTAGTATTTTTATCATGTCTATTTTATTTCTATCCTATTTTATTCTATTATTACTTGTATTTTTTGCACAATCGAAGCGGGCATAGCCACCTTCATTTCACTATATGTCTTGTGTATGTATGTGATAAATAAACCTCTTGAATCTTGAATCTTAAGATGTCAGTGCATCAGTGTACATCTCACCTCTCCGGACAGCGAGGTTCGGTCCTGGGGGATGTACAGCTGTGGGTAGACGGTGATGAGGAACCAGTGGAAACTCCTGCAGCCCAGGGACTTCTTCAGCCGGACCTGCTCTGTGATGTTAGGACTCTCAGCCTGTTGGAAGATCAGAAGACCACCACACCGCTCAGCTACGTGTAGAGACTTTAACCGCTTAAGCCCTACCCATTATTTTCAGAGAATTCGCCTAAAAGTACATACCCAAGTAAATGGAAGATTGCTCCACTTCTACAAGGTCCATTTGCATGTTCCTGGTATCTCTGGACATCTATGGACCTCAGGGAATGTATTCCCAGTGTCAGAAATATTGTGTCTGTTACTATGCTTGAGTAAATTGTAATGAACCAAAGGAGAATATAAATTATTATTATAATAAATCTTTTTCATCTTTGACGATGAATAACACCATGCTAACATTGACCAGACATGAAAAAAAGAGTTTTAAGCAAATGAATAAAGGGCAGATGATTTACAGGGTTTTTTGTAGATACAGTACTGAATTTTTCCATCCGGACACATGCAATAAATTTGGAAAAAAAAAACGCTACATAATTAATACGGACTGTATTAATCTATTTATGACGTGAAATAAATCTTGTCTCGCTTTTGTCAAGGTGTTTATTAGAGCCAGTTCATTATGTTTGCTTTGTTCTATATAACATTTAGCCACTAGATGTCACACTAGAGCACCACCATGTCATATCCAATTGGGTGCATTCCACATGGGGAAATGGAGGGGATACGTGCCTGGCCTGCAACATGTAAACAGCAACATTCCCTTTGGACCCGCCAACAATTTTAAAATGATAAATTCATGAATCAATATTTCTTTGGGGAGTAGAAGCAATACTTGTATAGACCTTTGTAAAAGCTCTGTGTATGTATAATTATATATTTTTAAATTATTATTCTACATAAAATAGAATATAACACCTTTAAGTCTCATACAAATAGATGAGCAACACTGCCCTCTGGGGCTCTCCAGTGGTAATGATGAGGAATTGTTATAGATCACCACAGCAACACTTACGGTATTCTGAAATGATGGGAGAGAGACCGGGGGGAGAAAATGAATGAATGTGGATGAGAGCCTTTTTTTTATCCACTTTTTTCTCCTTATTTAAATTTTTTTCTCCCATCCCAATTTCGTGTATCCAATTCTCCCCTCCCCTGTCTTGAACGTCTATGCCCCCCACTGGTCGGTTGTAGAGAGGATAGAAGCCTTGCATCACGTGTTCCCTCCGGCACGCGAGGAGGCAGCCTGTCACATCTTTTCGCCTGCCAGCGCAGACTCTCATTGGCGAGGTGTAACGCATGGGAGGCTCACACTACCCTCGCCACTTCCTGTCTCTGCTGTGCAGGCGTCTCCCAACCGACCTGTAGGGGTCGCTGTCCACAACGTCCAATCCCCACCCATCGACTTCCACCCGCTGACTCTGCCAAATTAGCCAGTACGACGGCCAGCCCAAGCCGAAGGCAATGCTGAGACTGGGATTCGATACCGGAGTCTCTTACATTGGTGACGAGCGCAATCTCCGCTACGCCACCCAGCTGCCTTGTGGATGAGAGCCTTGACATTAAGTGGTTGTAGCTACGGCTGTGGGGGTGCTGGGGACATGATACAATAGACAATATCCAATCCAGTAGCAGATAGTATAGCTCTCATCCACATTCATTCATTTTCTCCCCCCGCTCTCTCCTCCATGAGTTTGATTGATTGATTGAAAACTTTATTAACAGATTGCAGAATGGGTACAATACAGTACAGCTCAATACACACAATTGTTAACCAGACCAGCGAAATACTTTCGTCTTGTTTACATCAGGGTCCCCCATTTTCAATTCATCAGGACATATATAACATACTCCATATGACATACATGACATACAGATAGACAGTACTGTTACATCTAGACATTTATGACATACAAGATCTACAAATATACAGTACTGTTTGTGAGCACAAAAATAGTCTAAAAAGAGAGTATTGTAGTGATTGTTAATTGTACATAATTCACCCACGGAACTATTGTTAGGAACAAGAGTTCCGCCCGAACATTATAGGAGGTGGCACTGCCTGCCACCACGAGTCGTTCTGCACGCAACGGAGCAGTAGCTTGTTGTATTTTGTGTATTGAATAAAAGCTGTTCGCTCTACCGAGCTACCGTCTCCGACTCCCATCTCTCGGCACTACACTGGTGACCCCGACGTTGGTCTCGCTGAAGTATCAGGGACCGAACCGAACATGGCAAACGATGCCGTTATTATTCGATTGCCGGAGTTTTGGGAGCGCAGGCGGAGGCGCAGTTCGCCCTACGAGGGGTTGACGACGACGCCGCGCGATATTACCACGTCGTCTCGAGCCTCGGGAGCACTACAGCGGCGAGGACGGTAGGCTTCATAACAGCTCCGCCTGCACGGAATAAATATGAGGCGTTTAAGACGCACCTACTCAGAATATTCGAGTTGTCGCCGTCTGAGCGGGCCCGACGCTTGTTGGATATACGTGGCTTGGGAGACAGCAAGCCGTCGGCGCATATGGAGATGATGCTGAACCTGCTGGGCGCCGAGCAGCCGAACTTTTTATTTAAAGAGCTGTTCCTCAGACACATGCCGCCACGGGTACAGACGGCACTAGCCAATACAAACATTGTGGATCCCCGTGCTCTGGCAGAGGAGGCAGATCGGTTCTACCTGGCCACTCGACACTTTACCCCAGGGCTAATAGCCTCGACTCGCGGTTACACGCCGCAGGGGGGAGGGGCGAGGAAGAACAGGAGCAGCGCTGCCGCGGGCCTGTGTTTTTACCACGCACGTTTCGGCGCCAGGGCGACAAGATGCCGTTCCCCTTGCACTTTCGGCATAACGCAGAAACGCAGACACCTGCGCCCAGTAGCGGCGGTGAGCGCAGGTATGTCGGACCGGCTGCTTTTCATTAGAGACACACTCTCCGGTTGCAAATTCCTCTGCGACACCGGAGCTCAGAGGAGCGTCCTGCCAGCTACGAAAGAGGACACCGCCGGCGATAATAGAGGTCCACGCCTGACGACCGCCAACGATACCCCTATCCGCACCTACGGTACAAGGACCGTGGAACTGTGTTTTGGGGGCCAGCGGTTCACGTGGGACTGCATCACGGCCGACATTTCGTTCCCACTACTGGGGGCAGATTTCCTGGGTGCACACGGTCTCCTCGTGGACATTAGACATGGCCGCCTAATAAACGCACAGACACGGGCTTCGTTGGCATGTGTCCGCGATGAGGCGACATACGGCGGCCTTCTTACAGCTTTCACCGACCACGAACCCCTCACGACGTCTGATTCAGAGGTAGCGGAGCCATGGTCGGCACGACAACAGCTCACGTACGATTCCGAGTGCGCCGCGAGACACGTCGCCGAGAAGCCCAACGTCGTCGTCGGAGCTGTACAGCCGGACCTCGACTACGTCAACAGGGGCTCGGAACAGGCCTCCGACCACGACATCCAGGCCCTCGGGACTGCAGATTCCAGTCTACGCCGGGAGGACGTCGCGATTGGTCACTCGGGTCCGACGCTGCTGAATGACCTATCCACCGGACACCCTAGCCCACAGGCCCCTGAGGACTGGCGAAGGCTCGCCTTTGAGGTGGGGTACAACCACCACAAGATGGAACCCGCCCACGTGGACATTTCCCAGCCCTTAGAGCTGGCCCTCTCCCCCCGCCGAGGCCGTGCGCCGCTACCCCGGGACCCGCCAACGACGGAGCCGCCGTTGGCCTCGTCGACGTCTGTGCCCCCGGGTGTCGGGGAGGACACGGGCGCTTGCGCCGCCCCTACCTCCCCGCCCCTGGCTTTCCGCACTCACCGTGGCCGGTTCATGCCCCCGGGCGCCGTGGAGGGCGCAATCGCTTGCACCGCGCCCCGGGTTGTCCGCTCACGCCGCGGCCGGGTCGTGGTCTCTCCCCGCCGTGGAGATTTTGACCGTGGTTGAATTCTGGGGGGGCTTGTGTAGTGATTGTTAATTGTACATAATTCACCCACGGAACTATTGTTAGGAACAAGAGTTCCGCCCGAACATTATAGGAGGTGGCACTGCCTGCCACCACGAGTCGTTCTGCACGCAACGGAGCAGTAGCTTGTTGTATTTTGTGTATTGAATAAAAGCTGTTCGCTCTACCGAGCTACCGTCTCCGACTCCCATCTCTCGGCACTACAGTATATACATTTGAGGGGGAAGAAACTGTACATTGGAGGAGGTTGGGTAGGTGGGGTGGGGTTGGGTAGGCGGGGTGGGGTAACTGTACATTGGAGGGGGTTGGGTTTGGACATTTACAGGGGCCAGTTTCGAATTGCAGCCTCCCGTAGGTGCTCTTTGAGAGTGGTTTTGAAGGTGGGTAGTGATTCACATCTTTTTACAGCTGTGGGTAGGGCGTTCCACATTGATGTGGCATAAGTGCGAAACGTGTTTAGTCCCTTGTTTGAGCCGAATCTGGGTTGAACATGATTTGTGGAGCTCCCTCTGGTGTTGTGGTCGTGGTATTCACTGACCTTTGGGAAGTATTTTGACATGTACATGGGTACCTTAGTGGTGTAGTGTATCTTGTAGACCAGGCCCATTGCAAGTTGCTGTACTCTGTCATCTACTCTAAGCCATCCTAGGTTGTCAAAGTGGGCAGGGGTGAGGTAAGTTCTAGGAGTAAGGTCAAGCAGTAGTCTGACCAGTTTGTTTTGTGATGTTTGTAATCTTGTTTTAGGGCCTTTGAGTTTGATGTGCTTTGGTACCATGAGGTGCAAGCATAGTCATAGTACCCTTGAATGAGTGCTCCTGCCAGAGTCTTCAGGGTATTCTTGTTTACCAGAGAGGAGATCTGGTACAAGAATCTAGTTCGTTGGTTGACTTTTTTTTATTACATTGGATGCCATTTTGTCACAGGAAAGATTTGCCTCTAGGATGGAACCCAGGTATGTAATTTCATCTTTCCTTGTGACAATATTGTCACCCACTGTAACAGAGAAGCCGTTGGTCTTGCTGAGTTTGTTATTTGATCCGAAGAGAATGGACTCTGTTTTACCCAGGTGTAATGTTTGTTATCAGCATTCAAGCTCAATGTAACACGGAAGTGCAGTGGTCTATAATCATCTCTCACACCCAGGACAGGTGTGCAAAATAGACAGTGAAGACCCCATGGAGAGTAAACAGTCTCTCACCTCTCCGCTACAATATAATACAACACTGTTTTTGATATAGTTTCGTCAACAAAAGACAATTCCAGTGATCCAGATTCTTTATTTGAACCTCTCTTTATTTTCTGATTTGCCTCTATTTAAGCATGCCAGTTTGAGAAAGCCACCACATACACACACACACCAACTATAACATTGCCCGATCACTACTCATGTCATTTACGAGTCGGAAAACCGCATAGGGATGCTTATAATACTATTCTCACAGAGTTGGCAGCTCCGACACAGTTGGCAGCTCCGACACAGTTGTCTGCGTAATTGTGCCAAGAACGTTGAGTTCACCAAAGCATGATTGCATGGCGTGATAATAATAATAATAATGGATTGGATTTATATAGCGCTCTTCGTGACACCCCAGTGACCCCAGAGCGCTTACAGAGTCCATTATTCTTTCATACACAGTCATACCGGTGGTGGTAAGCTACAATTGCAGCCAGAGCTGCCCTGAGGCAGACTCACGGAAGCGTGGCGAATAATCATCGCCTACGGCCCCTCCGACCACCACCAACATTCATTCACATGCATACACATTCATACGAGGCAAGTAGGTTAAGTGTCTTGCCCAAGGACACAATGGCAGTGGGATGGACATGGGCTTGAGCGGGATTCGAACCACCAACCGATCATTGGATGACCCGCTCTACCCCTGAGCCACGCCGCCCCACAAAGTGATTAGGGCACGGGACTGATTCTGGTCGCGCCGGTCCAGGTCAGTTAACCCGTTGTCCGCCGGGGACCAGTGGCGGCCGGCCGATAGTGGGCGCTAGAGCGCCGCCCTCCCTGGTTAAAAGAGAGAAGAAGAATATATATATATATATATATATATATTTTTTTTTTAGAGCCCTAGAAATAAAAATAAACATGTTTAAAATGAATAATATTTACTCATTTTAAGTATGTTTGTGTTTCCAATGCACAATATAACGTTAATATATGAAATATAAATAATAGTTTTTCATTCACAGGAAGTCACTAGTAACTACCTCTCAGGCCGGGGCGAGACATATCGCGCACAGCAGGGCGTGCACTGGTTTCATCGCTGTATCCTCGCAGCCAATCAAATAGGTCAACGCACGTAACGCACTGTGTGTTGAAATATGATGGAAGCCGGGCGCGTTTTCAAGCGATCTATATCATCTAAGCAAGCAGCGTCTATACTTTCCGTAGCCGCATTTCTCGGAGACGCTCTCTGATTGGCCGACGTCAGTTTCTACACTGGTTAGGCTTAGTTACTCTTCGAAGTTGGTTAAGGTTAGAGTTTGTCTTAGAGCATGATGGCAAGTTCTTTCGACGGTTAAGCTTAGGCACTCTTTCAAAGTTGGTTAAGGTTAGAGTTTGTCTTAGAGCAGGGCGATAGAACGCCAGGTAGTTTGCAGGCTGTTCGATGCGGAAATGGGCAAAGACAGCTCATCACAGTACTTGTGTTGGTGTGCCTAACTTGGCTAACAAGAAGCTATTTGGCTAGCTGGATGCAGTCTGGACAGTGGATATACATCAACAGTCTGGGACTGTGGGACAGTGGACATATACACTTTATCAAGCCCTCCTGGACAACGTTTCAACTAAACAAAGTGAGTTAATGCGGTCTCTCTCTCTCTCTCTCTCTCTCTCTCTCTCTCTCTCTCTCTCTCTCTCTCTCTCTCTCTCTCTCTCTCTCTCTCTCTCTCTCTCTCACTCTCTCTCTCTCTCGCTCTCTCCCTCTCTCGCTCTCTCTCTCGCTCTCTCAACACAGCGTGTTGTTGTTGAACTATAACATTTAATTTCGCAGCCGGTGACGCATAATGGATGAATGAATGAATGGTAACTTGTTTAAAATGACAAGATATATATATGTGTTCATTATTGGATTGATCATACGTGTAATAGTGTAGTATGAATGAACTCGACTTAACGTTGGAAACGGGGTAACATTATGTCGAGACTCGAGTCAGTATTTGCTTGCCCCCCCCCCCCCTTCACCCCCCCCCCCCCCCCCCCCCCCCAAATGTAGTTCACACCGGCCGCCACTGCCGGGGACGCAGATCTGCTGTTCTGGTACCCTGAGGGACTTGTGCTTTTTTCGGGGGGAAAAATGCCGGGTCGGCCCGGGTGTTGCAGGGTTTGACGTTATGGAGATGTTCGTGGTTGTGTTACTACGTATTACCCCTCACTGTTGCTTGGTCCATGTTGTGTTGTACCTTGCGCTGTGCTAAGGGAGCCTGGTCCTTCTCCATTCTTTTCGCCCCTCTCTTCTCCTGCTTAAGCATGGCTGGGAGGGGGCTGTTGAGGTGATTCTTATAGAACTCCTCTGGCATCCATGTGTACGTCCCGGTCCGCTGGGCCCGGTCCGAAATTGTTTCATCGACCCGTAGGCCTGGGATAACCCCTTTTTGAAAACTGAAACACTTGTACTGCGGTATAGCCAGTGTATACCCGCAGTTGTGTTTTGGAGTTTTGTCTTGAGGGGTTATAGGAACAACCGCCTCATGTTAGAACCAAGGGGGTGGTTGGTTCCCTGGTGTGTTGGTAGCGGAGTCAACTCTCGGGGTAGGCCGGTGAGCTACTTACCGTCGTCTGTCCGTGGTCTTGTCAACTGGTCCGTCGACGCGGTTTCATTGCTGGGTTAAGTACTTCTATTCTATTCACATAATATGCTTACTTCATATATCTACTCTATTCACATATATGCTCACCACTTGTATCTATTGCTATGTCCGCCCACTACAATCACGCGAGCTGTCTAACGCCTGTCCCGTCTCCCTGTCTCCCTGTGAGTTGCTGTCCTGGAGTGCTGACCGGAGTGTCGGACGTCCGGTGATGAAGGCCGGGAGGATGCGACCCTTTCTGCATGCCCTCCTGTCTCCGACGGTCTCGTAGTGGTGACCGGAGTGCTGGACGTCCCGCGATGATGTCAGGGAGGTTCCGACCCTCTTTGCGCCGCCCCTGTGCCTCAAATAGATTCGCTATCAGCTCTATCTTTAATCTTTCAAAATGTTCAGTTGCTATCGCTATCAGCTCTATCTTTAATCTTTCAAAATGTTCAGTTGCTATTGCATGCACTCATCTGTGTTTCACTACACACTTGAGTGCATGCTTACCAACTGTTAGTCTGCAACACTACTATCACCGACATCTAAAAAGGGAGATCCCCCCTTGAATGGCCCTTCTAAGGTTTCTCTCCTCCACACTGCCTGTGGAGCATTTTCCCCTATTGTTAGGTTTTAGTGAGTTTTTCCTTACCTTCTTGTGGGGTATGTCTGGGAGTGCTTGCATTCTTTCATTTATTTGCATTTATTTTAAATTTGTTGGACCTTATGGTGTTCTTGTTCTGTTCTTGACTTATTGTTATGTTTCTTCTTGACTTGTTTAAAGAAGACGTGTACGGCCCATGGGGACATTAACGTGTGTTGTCGGGCCTTACAAATAAATTTCATTTGATTTGATTTGTGAGTGTGCCCCCGCACGTTTCATGACGTGTGCCAATTGTGTCAGCCTTCTCTGCCTCGGGTCAGGGTTTTTTTGTGGAGGCTGTGACATGGTGCACAACAATGCCAGCTTCCGCCCCTTCCGCCGGGGTGCTGTTTCAGCAGACCCCTTTGGCGCCTGTCTAGTCCGCAGTGCTCCAGGCTCTGGTCGAGTGGCCTGTTGCCTGGATTGAGGGATCGACCTCTTTTGGGGGTCGTCTCCCCGGTGTGCTGCCTGCTCCCGCTGTGGGTGTAGCCTCTTGAGTGCTTCGAGCTTACAGCCATACCAACCTGAACACACCCGATCTCGTTCGATTTCGGAAGCTGTATAGGTTCAGGCCTGGGTTGTACTTGGATGGGTGACTGCCTGGGTATACCAGGTTCAGTGAGCTAGGCGGCGTGCTGTAGGGGGGAAGGGCCTGCTCTTGGATGGGCCCTGTCCGAATACACTGGCAATGTGGGGGGGCGGTGTCACTAGTGACCGCCTGCTGAGGTCTCGATGCTGTGGCGTTATTGGCCTCTCCAGGCCCCCTTTTTCCGGGGGGGTCCAGTCCCTTTCTGGGTCTGGGTCCTCCTTCGCGCTCCGCTGCTACGGCCTTGCCACAGGGTTGGGCTTTTGCTCTTGACCCCGTGATATTGGGGTGGTAACGGGGGTTTGTTCCTTTCCGTTCGTTCCCTAGTGGCATGCGGGTTGTGTGTTTGTGTAGTCGTGGGTACGCCCCACGGTCTGCTCACCCTGTGCGTTTAGTTGCTGAAGTCTCCTCTTCGCGCAGTCGGATCCGACTCCCTCCCGTCCTCCGCTAGGGGGGTTCGGGGGGCTCGGGTCCTCCCCGGTTCTGATGGTTGTGGGGGGCCTCAGCGGGTACATTTGTCGAGCTCCGCTCTGCTCAGCTCCTGCGTTGCAATAGACGCAGAGCAGAGCTATGCGATATATAACGTACGGTTATGTATATAACCATAGTTATTAGGGATGCTCGATATTGGCTTTTTTACCGATACCGATATACCGATATTGTCCAACTCTTAATTTCCGATACCGATATCAACCGATATCAACCGATACCGATATATGCAGGGTTTCCCCCCCCCAAAAAACTGAATAATTTCAGGTAATTAACATTACATATCTCTTGTTGTGGAATTAACACAACATTATGCATACTTTTGACAATAAATAAAATCAGAATTTGTTCTTACTTGCTTGCCTGGGTAAATAAAGCTTAAAAAAATTGAAAACCGATACCGATATTTTCCGATATCACATTTTAATGCCGATATCGGCCGATAATATCGGACATCCCTAATAGTTATATGAGCATAGTGACGCTCTGCGTCTGACTCACTGAGGACCCCGTGGTCTTGCCTTGTGGTGAAAGACTTGGGAAGGAGCTGATGGTATGGCCACACCCCTGCTTATGTAGGTAGCGGATGGGGGTGTGGCCAGACAGATGATGGTATGTAAAGGTACATGTGAGAATTTATTCAGTTCAATACTGGATATGAAGAGTATTGCAATAGACGCAGAGCATCACTATGCTCATATAACTATGGTCATGGCCGCCTAGTTATAGTTGAAAGTGGGGGTGCATTTTTATTTTTATTTTTTTTGTAATTTTTTTTTGTAATTTTTTTTTGACAGGCAAGGGGTGGTTTGTGCCGGACACCCTCCACGGCAGATATTTTTTTCATTTAATGAACCTGTACGTGCAATTTCCTGCAATATAGAGCCTTCAATCTTGACTAATAAAGCTGCTCTTTTCACTATAAAACTCAGTTTATGATAGCCAATTACTATAATAATAATAATATTAAAAAATGGAATTAACATATTGCAGAATGGGTACAATATAGTACGGCTCAATACACACAATTGTTAAGGGGATGCAGACCAGAAAAAGACTTTTGTTTTGTTTACATCAGGGTCCCCCATTTACAATTCATAATGAATTGTAAGTAAGGGTGCAAATAACACCGTGCAATCCATTATTTGTGGAGCCCGCCCTTTAAGTCTTTGAGCTATTAGGCTACTAGGGTTCTTACTTTGCGTTTTGGTGTACTGAAAAATGCTCCGATGTCTGTATTCTTTCTTTTTTCTGCCATGTTACCTGGTTGGCTGGACACACACACACACACATTTTCATTTCAGGTATTGTACCTTAAGATAATTGAACATCTTGATTTACCGTAAATCCTCAAATATAGGACGGGTCTTCTATTTACCTCAGCTGCAAAGAGCACCAGGCCTTTATTAGAGAGGCTTATATAAGAGGCAGGCCTTAATTTCTAAAAATGACACTCATGGACATAATCCCTTCATTTTCAGACTTTTATTGCATTATTATTATAATAAAAAAAATAAAAAATAAAAAAATAAAAAATAAATTTTTGGGGGGGCCCTCGTCACTAAAGGCCCACGGGCCGCGGCCGTCGTTAATCCGGCCCTGTTCGTCTGCCATAGCGAACGTTAAAATTTGCAAACGAAGTCAACGTTATCCAGCTGACGACACCACATATCTAGATATATGACAACGTTAGCTAGCGGCTAGCACTAAAGCTAACGCCAACCAGAGGGAAACTTTGTTATTATTATTATTGACCAGATGGCATTTCGGACCAGGAAACAATTTTATTGTATTGCGTGGTAGAAGTTATACCACTCAATAGTAAAGATGATGTCTAACATAATAGTTTGTTCGAACAACTGAACTTACTTAGTGGAAGATCCTGCTGTTGTGACAAAGTGTTCACGCTGCCTGCGTATCAGTTTACACCTGGAGGCTGCCTGCAGCGCTGTGAGACTGGAGTGCGCGTCCGCTCTGTCTGCTGGGGGCTGGATCAAACCATATCGGACAGGGGGGTGTCGCAGTCTTTGGAAACTTAAAAACTTGCTATTAAGTGTCATTGCGTATTATTAATTTGATTGAAATTACATAGTTATGGTTAGATAATATTTATATATGGGGGGGGGGGGGGGGATATATCATATGATCAAAAAGTGAGGGAGCAAAGAGACGAGTTTGCTCCCCCAAGTTCAATACTGGTAGAGCACCCGCTTCGCCTGCTCAATTACGGAGGCGCCTATGACTATGGTTATATACATAACCGTACGTTTTTATTTGTGTGACAACAGCCTTTTGAGCTCCCACACACAGATGTGATGGAATTCAAGTTCAAGTTTTTATTGATCACATAAGCAGGCTACACATGGCGTAGGCTACATGGCAGTGAGATTCATTGTTCTTGTATGCTCTCGTATTATTGTTATAGTAGGCTATTGTCAAGAAAGGAAGTACATTATTTTCAATCGTGGCTTTAATTCGTAGCCGAGAAGCAGTCTCCTATCAGCTTCTCATCCCGATCCGTCTCAGCCACATGCATAACTGAGACCGGCTATGGAAAAAAATCATAAATAGACTACTGTAAATAAAATAGCCTATAACATTTTAAAGGATATAGGCTATAGCAGGGGTTCCCAACATTTCTTCCCCAGAGCCCCACGATTCCTTGGAGACATATATGATATAGGCTATACTGGGTCCGTCAGCGAGGAGATTTAGCCATTTGAGAATAGGCTATTATGGCCAAACGAGGGCCTATAGCCTATAAATATTATTAAATGTTTTCATAAGCGTAAAGATACAAGGACAACAGTTATATTAACGATCAAGTTAGTTTACTGTATGCAGGCTCCGCTGGGGCTCCGTGTGACATGTCTGTGCCATGCTGCGTTATGCGCAAATTACTGTTGCATATATAGGCTATGCATATATAATTTATATAGGCTATACCTAATACCGACATCAAAATAGATTGTATGCCTCTACAAATCATATTAAACCATGCAGGTCGAAAGATTTCGGAAAATCCGTTGCGATTTGGAATAAAATTTACGGATAACTTTAATCCCTGGGTATTAATTGAACGAAACAAAAAAAGGCAGTCATATTCCAGCATGGTTATTAATGACACCAACGGCAAACAGTGGTTAACGGTCTTTATTAGTGTTTGCGGTGCCCAGGCAGCAATGGTCTTTAGGAAGTAACCCTTAGGGGTCACGCTGGATCTTTGAACCCGTCGGCGGACAACAAAAGAAATTAGAATCCCTCTTAAATGCTCAAAAAGGACATCTTTTCAGAAATCGATAAAAATAGAAAAATGGCCATTTCTAGTGCTTTGACATGTAAGGTATACGTCCCCCAACTTGCTAAACCTAATACGACTTGTAAATACGTTTAATTCTTGCTAGATGGTATGCTTGTAATAATCTCCATTTGCGATAAGAACTACATCGCGTCACGAAACGCACATACATGGACGCGCGCACACACAAACAGCGCATAGGTGTTAATCACTGAGTGATCTAATATGCATATTCTTCAGCGCGAGAGGGGGGGGGTTGTGTTTCTCACTGTCTGTCGTTGATAATATAATCTGAAGAGGTCCTGCATTATTATTATTATTATCATTCTCGAGAATACACGGGACCCGACGGAACGTTAATTTATGTATTAAAAGTAGTCTAACATGCTTTCATCCTCGCCCGTGTATATACCCACGTCGCGCTAAAACAACATACTGTATGGCAGAGACAGAGTGCATGTGTGTACGAGTTATGAATTATCTCGCAGTTCATTCAAGCGCGCATCACGGTGATGACAGCTCTCTAGAGTAGAAAGGTGCGCTCACAGGGGCGTAGCTGGAGATTCTGGGCCCCATGAAAGAATCAATTTGTGGGCCCCCAATCTATTAAAAAATGTGGGGCCCCCAATCTATAAAACAAATTGGGGCATTTGCTGGGCCCTTGGAATCATCCTACCCCCCCCCCCCCCCCCCCAGCTACTCCCCTGCACACACACACACACACACACTCTCTCTCTCTCTCTCTCTCTCAAACAGAGAAATCAAAAGAAATCAGTACATTACCTTGTATTACTATTGTAATCCAAAAGTGATATATAGGGTTGTTCATTGTACAATACAATTGATACAGTTGATGTTTCTTGTTGATTATTATTCTCTATGTGTATATGAGCATTTTTTCAATACCCAACTATGTAGTGGCCGCTTGTCGCTAGGCTAGGCCTCCTGCTGGGTCCATTCACTGGAATAACAAAGGAATGACTGGGCCTTTGCTCCAGGTGTGAAATGGTTCTAGTGACAATGATCACATTGAATTCTGGGAGTGTAGTTCTCTCATCAGATAGCTGAATGAACTTGGATCAAGTTCTAGTCCTATCCTGAAAAGTAGTTAGGATTTTACCAGAATGTTTGATAGGACATTGATTGAAAACTATCGTCTCAAATTTGACAATTGATGGCTTATTTTGAAGGTATGAATCTGTAATTTTACATTATGTAACAAAAAAAATAGAATATTCTGAGAAGGTGGAGCTACAAACTTTAGACCTCAGGGGGATATCATATCCGACATCACCGTGTACACGTCTGTCAGCCTGTCGCGTATTTCTCCCATAACACGCGTTCGCTCGGCTTAGTCCACTTTTCCACATTTCATGGGGGTGTTTCATTACCGTATATGGTTAATTACGGGCGGTTCTATATGCAAATACTTAAAATCATGCACGAGCGCGGAGCGTAGAACAAGTGGCATTTATCAACACGGAGTACTTGCAGGTGTACGCACGTGTGATAAATCATGATTTTTCTGTGCGTACACACATTCTAAATTCCGTGTGTGTAACGTTCCTAGGGCCGGCCCTGGCTGGGCCGGTTATGAAAGGAACAGTGAACATTTCCTCCCTCCTAACATTGGTCTCCTACCTCCTGACAGTGGTCTCCTACCTGGTCTCCTACCTCCTAGTGGTCAGCATCAGATGGGCCAGAAATATGTATTTTTATTTAGTGTGCATTTTTATTTTGTCACAATATTATTTGGCTTAAATATTTTTAAAAAATCAAATATTTTTTTAATTAATAAAATACTAACTAAGTACAGGTACATGGTAATAGTAGAAGACATAATACAGGTAATACAATTATAGTACATTAGACAAGTAAAAATTAAATAGTAAACAATATAACAATATAATTAACTCTGAGTATACGCATATGAACAAGTAGGCAGTTTGAGGGTCTGTATGCCCTATCAGTTATATTTGCATTACAATAAATATATTTACAATACACACTATAATCTAAATATATACTATGAGTAAGTAAGTATACAGTATACACAGGTGCAGTATGCATAAGGTACGTATGGCGTGATATACGTCATATATTGTCCGTTTAGGTCAGCGGTCGACAACATGCGGCTCTTTAGCCAATCAGCTGCGGCTCCCTGTTTTTTTTTTTACCTTTTTTTTTTTATATCTTATTTTGGAGATCGATGTCATACTGTGACACTGAAATGAAAAAATATTTCATCAACTACAATATTTAGTCAACTAAAATATTTCATCAACTAAAATATACAGTACGTCTGCAAGTGTCTAATCTTGAGTTTCCGACCCCCCAGTAAGCTAACCATGGATAAATCCAAAAAAAGGAAAGTCTGAGGAAAATAGAGGGTTTAATTCAGCGTGGACAGATTAATTTGCTTTCACGACTAACGATGTAGGCTTACCTGTATGCCTGATATGTGGTGCGAAATTTGCAAACAACAAAAAATGTCCTTTTTATTTTATAGATTTTCCACAAATAAGGGAAGGACTCAAATAGAGCTGCATAGTTCAGGGTTTTATTTCAAAGTAGGTCTACAGATGGTAGTCTTTTTTCAAAGTGGACTACTTTTTATTTTATAAATGTTCCACAAATAAGGGAAGGACTCAAATATACATGAATAGTTCAGGGTTTTATTTCAAAGTCGGTCTACAGACACCAGTGTTTTGTCTCCTCTTCTGTGTTTTATTTAAAAATAGGTCTACACAGCCAGGATTTTTTCTCCTCTTCATAAGAGTTTGAGGTTTTCCTTTGTTATAACTTTTTTGATGAAAAGTTTGAAAGTTTGGTGAACTTTATAATTCCATTAGTGCAACAAACTGTGTGCTATAAGTATAAAGTATAATAAATCACAAATTACTTTGGGTATGCAATTGTCAGGCGTTTTATGCTAAATATGGGGTATGCTTGGGGATAACTATATATAAAATGTTATACACTGTGTTATCTTCATCTTAAGGGTAAATTGGTTTTGCGGCTCCAGAGGAATTTGGGGGGGAAATGGCTCTTTTGATAGTAAAGGTTGCTGAACCCTGGGTTAGGTGGATCAGACATTCCTAGTAGTTCTCGAGTTCTGCTGTTGTTAGTCCTCTGGCTGCTGGCAGTGGTCCCTTCCCACTGTAGTGAAAGGGTTAACCTTCTGTAGTGTGGCACTGAAAGGGTTAACCGTCTGTAGTGTGTTAGTGAAAGGGTTAACCCTTTGCCATGTGGCAGTGAAAGGGTTAACCTTCTGTATTGGCACAGTGAAAGGGTTAACCCTTTGGTAGTGAAAGGGTTAAAAAAAATGGTCCCCACAAGGATGGGAAAATAAGAGCACACACACACACACACACACACACACACACACACACACACACACACACACACACACACACACACACACACACCTGCCTGATGAAGTGAGCCAGTATGTCTCTCCGGTAGTAGATCTGGCGGTAAGCTTCCATCCAGAGGTCGGCGATGCGGATCTTGTTCTTCTGGAACTGCTCCTGGTCAGGGAGGGCGTGGGGCGGGTGGTGGAGGTCCAGCTGGGCCACTCTGGAGCAGGGCACCACCTCCATGGACCCCCCACACGACCACACCTAGGAGGACAGGCCAGGGTGGTGAATACAGTATCTGGTGAATACACCATCTGGTGAATACAGTATCTGGTGAATACAGTATCTGGTGAATACAGTATGAATACACCATCTGGTGAATACAGTATCTGGTGAATACAGTATCTGGTGAATACAGTATCTGGTGAATACAGTATCTGGTGAATACAGTGTCTGGTGAATACAGTATCTGGTGAATACAGTATCTGGTGAATACACCATCTGGTGAATACAGTATCTGGTGAATACACCATCTGGTGAATACAGTATCTGGTGAATACAGTATCTGGTGAATACAGTATCTGGTGAATACAGTGTCTGGTGAATACAGTATGAATACACCATCTGGTGAATACAGTATCTGGTGAATACAGCGTCTGGTGAATACAGTATCTGGTGAATACAGTATCTGGTGAATACAGTATCTGGTGAATACAGTATCTGGTGAATACAGTATGAATACAGTATCTGGTGAATACAGTATCTGGTGAATACAGTATCTGGTGAATACAGTATGAATACAGTATCTGGTGAATACAGTATGAATACAGTATCTGGTGAATACAGTATCTGGTGAATACAGTGTCTGGTGAATACAGTATCTGGTATAGTTTTGATTGATCGATTGATTGACTGATTGATTGATTGTTCTATTTTCATGTCACAACCCTCATGGGTTTATAAGACACTGTTGCAGTGTTAATACATTACACATTACATTTCATTATCTAAATACAGACTGCATGAATACAGATTACAGCTCGGTCTTATAAACAGAGTATTCTGCCTTCTCTCCCAAGCTTGGCAAATAAAATCTGCCACAAATGAAGTTCCACCACAGAAGCATCAGTCAAGTTCTTCATATTCATCCCGCTCAAGAAAATCGACATGAATGGAGGACTTTCTACTACAGTACTTCCCGCACATCCTCGTAGACGGGACAGTAAAACAAAAGAATTAACCTCGTTCTCAATTTCACCTAAATGTTCAGTATCGGTCGATACCGAGTACCCATCCGTTCCATCGCGTTCACTAAACAGTATAGTAGGGCTGACCCCTATTAGTCGATTAGTCGACTAATCGGTCGAAAGGAGCCGTAGTCGACTGGCCAACCTCTTAGTCGAATATAATAATATATATATATTTTTTTTATCATAATTTTTTTGTTAAACTTTTTTTTTATCATTCTTTCCAAAAGAAAAGAGACCTAGAAGCGTGGCTAACGCTAATGGCACGCATACCAGAGGCTAACTGCCTACGAAAACAGGCACAGAGGCACTGAAAGAGGATTTCACCTGTCAGGATCCTAGGCCCGGTCCTGGCTGGACTGGGCAGGATGGTAACACTGGGCAGTATCCTCCACCTAACTTTGGGCAATGCCCTCTATCTGACATTGGCCCTCGGCCTGACATTGGCGCCCTACCACCCTCTAGTGGTGACAAACAATCGGTGCGCTCCAGTACACTGGACATCCTGACTACTGTGTTAACTATAATTAATAGTTTGATTAATGTGGTGTCATGGTGTGTACTGTCATTGTCTTTCCCTTCCCTGGTGTGATGTCATGCACTGTTTTGGGTTGTTAGGAGTTGCTTTTGTGTTTAGTTGTGTTTAGTTGTTCTTTGCTTATTGTCTAGGTGTTGTTGTGATTCTGTGTTGGCCAGGTGTTCTTAATTGTTAATTAGTCGGGGTATTTAGGTGTCTGTCTGTCTCCCCTTCGTTGTGGCGACATTCCTCCAGTTACCCCCTGTTCCTCCACGTCGTGTCGCACCGTTCTCCCTCTAGTAAGTCTTAGTGTTTGTTGTTTTTGTATTGTGAAGTTTGTTATTTAGTTTCTGTATTCTCCTTGTATTGCACTGGATTCTACAGTAAACACCCTTCTCCAAGCTTCACTCCTCGCCTCTGCCTCCTCCATTCCTTCCCTTTCTGTATTATTGCATTCAACCTAACCCCGTCGTGACAGAATGTCGCCACCAACATTAACGAATGCAGCAGGAAAGGCAAGCGATACCATCACCGTTGTCCTGGCCCTGATGGCCGGTGACATGAAGAGTTACTCACTGGCCAAATGGGGGTTCCTACTCCGGAAGATCGACCAGGTCGCCACCAGTGTTGGGACTAACGCGTTACAAAGTAACGCGTTACAGAAACGAAGTTACTTTTTGCCGCAACTAGTACTCTAACGCATTACTTTTGAAATTCAGTAACGCTACTTACGTTACTGAATGGTTTGTTAGTTCGTTACTGCGTTCTTTTTATGTAGATTCATAGCGAGCGTCCTTATTTCGCCTGCGTTTGTTTTGTTTACTGTAGACTGAAAGGCGCTATATAAAACGAAGTATTATTATTATTATTATTTCTTTCCGTAGCCTCATTCTGGTTTCGCACTTCTGATTGGCCACTGACGTTCTGAAAGAAATAGGCGCTCTCTACAGTAAACAACAAGAGGACGCTCGCTATGAATCTACATAATAAGAACGCAGTAATAATAACGAACTAACAAACCATTTAGCAACTACTTGGAGAGATAATTAATATACAACATGGAAACGAGATAAAGAACATGTTTGAAGGGCTGCTGGAGTCAACTGGACTAACGTTACATCTCGACCACCGCAGACTGGTGACGGTGAGTGCAATGTGTTCACTGAAACTCAAGATCAACGGATTTTGACTGTACAAAATCTGCCAGGGAATCTCATAATACTAATCAAACAATATAAATATAGTCCTTTCATGCACAATTGATATCCTAACTATTCTAACGTTGCAATGCTTTGATAACAACGCTGCAAGATGGTTATGAATGAATTAATGAATGGATGAATGAATGAATGAATGAAAACTTTATTTAACAGATTGCAGAATGGGTACAATACAGTACGGCTCAATACATACAATTGTTAAGGGGATGCAGACCTGAGAAAGACGTTTGTCTTGTTTCCATCAGGGTCCCCCATTTTCAATTCATATAGACATTTATGACATACACAACATACATGACATTTATGGCATAGGGACATATAGGTATTTAGTACTGATACATTTGTGACATAAACGGTATTCCAATATACAGTACTGTTACCCCTAGATCCTGACAGAGTATATACATATGATGGGGAGGGGACTGTACATTAGGAGGGGGTGGGTGGGTGGGAGAGAAATATACATACAGCGGGGAGGGAATATATAATGAAACGCTCTAGACCACATTGCTTAGCAGAGTTCGGTGATGTGAATGGAAACTGTCAAGTTGATCAACCGATTTTGAGTATATGGGGCATGGGACTTGAGCAATTTTTTTTTTTTTTTTTTTTTAAATAACTAAATAGTTACTTTTCACAGTAACTCATTACTTTTGGGTGTAAGTAACTAGTACAGTAACGAAGTTACTTTGAAATGAAGTAACTAGTAAAGTAACTGAGTTACTATTTTTCAGTAACTAGCACAACACTGGTCGCCACTGAGAACCCGACACTGCAGACGGCGATGTGGGAGATGGCTGAACATATTGCGGTCCTCATGGAGAAGCATAAGCCGAAGGCTAGTGTAGCTAGCCTGCCGACTGTTCTCAGGCTTACGGTCAGCCTAGATCCTCCCACAGCCGCTGAGGTTGCTCGGATGTCCATCGCCGGTCGGACGTCCACAGCTAACCTAGCTCCGCCGGTTAGCTTAGTGTCAAGAGCTAACCAGCCTCTCCCAGCTAACCTAGCTCCGCCCGTTAGCTTCATGCCAATAGCTAACCAGCCACTCTCAGCTAACCTAGCTCCGCCCGTTAGCTTCGTGCCAATTGCTGACCGGCTGTTCCCCGTTAGCACAGCTCCTCCTGTTAGCTCCGCCACTATAGATGGCCAGACGTCCCCAGTTGGTACAGCTCTACCCGTTAGCTCCGCTCATACAGCTAACCAGACGTCCACAGCTAACATAGCTCCGCCGGTTAGCTTAGTGTCAAGAGCTAACCAGCCACTCCCAGCTAACCTAGCTCCGCCCGTTAGCTTCATGCCATTAGCTAACCAGCCACTCCCAGCTAACCTAGCTCCGCCCGTTAGCTTCGTGCCAATTGCTGACCGGCTGTTCCCCGTTAGCACAGCTCCTCCTGTTAGCTCCGCCACTATAGATGGCCAGACGTCCCCAGTTGGTACAGCTCTACCCGTTAGCTCCGCTCATACAGCTAACCAGACGTCCACAGCTAACATAGCTCCGCCGGTTAGCTTAGTGTCAAGAGCTAACCAGCCACTCCCAGCTAACCTAGCTCCGCCCGTTAGCTCCGTTTCAATAGCTAACCGGCCGTTTCAAGCTAGCACAGTCTCCACTGCCAGACTAGGCTCCAGGTTCAGGGTGAGCCTAGTATCTGAGAGAGACCAGATGTCTCCAGCTAGCACAGTCTCCACTGCCAGACTAGGCTCCAGGTTCAGGGTGAGCCTAGTACCGGAGACGGACCAGATGTCCCAAGCTAGCCAGGCATCCCCAGCTAACATAGCTCCGCCCGTTAGCCCCCTCCCAATAGCTAACCGGCCGTCCCCAGTTAGCACAGCCCCGCCTGTTAGCCCCGCTACAGTAGCTAACCAGACGCCCACTGCCAACCTAGGCTCCAGGTTCAGGGTGAGCCTGGTAGCGGAGACAGACCAGATGTCTCCAGCTAGCACAGTCTCCACTGCCAGACTAGGCTCCAGGTTCAGGGTGAGCCTAGTACCTGAGACGGACCAGATGTCCCAAGCTAGCCAGGCATTTTCAGCTAGCACAGTTCCCACAGTGAGTCCAGGGCCCACAGTTAGCCTAGCCCCCGAGGCTAGAATGGCTAGTAAGGCCTCCACAGCTGGTCCAGCTTCCACGCCCAGTCCAGCCTCAGCTCTGGGTCCTGGCTCCTCATCCCCGGATCCTACACCACGCCTCGCCGCCGGGACCGATCCGGTCTCCACGCCCTGCCCGGCCTCTCCACCTGGTCCGGCTACCGTGCCGGCTCCCGGCTCTTCGACGGATCCTGGCTCCCCGTCTGGTCCAGCTCTGCGCCGTGATCGGCGTCCTGGTCCTCGCCGTGGTCTCCGCCGGGGTCTTCGCCGTGGTCTTCGCCGGGGCCTGCGTGGGATCCTGCTCCGGGGGTCGTCGCCGCCGCACCTCCATTCCGGCTCTCCGGAACCGGTCCCTAGTCCGGCGGCTGGAGGGCCTCTCGTCCGGGATCCGGCTCCAGGGTCCAGCTCCCCTTCCCGGGCTTCTACACCTGTACCCACCCCCCCTCGTCGGGCCTCGCTTCCCAGGTCCAGCCCTCCTCGTCGGGCCTCGGTTCTCAGGTTCTGCCCCCCTCCCCGGGTCTCGGTGCCCATCCCCACCCCCCCTCGTCGGACCTCTGTTTCCAGGTCCAGTCCTCCTCCCCGGGCCTCTGTTCCCATCCCCACCCCCCCTCTCCGGGCATCTGCGCCCGTTTTCTACCCCCCTGGCTGCTATGCCCCTCCTGGGTTTTTTGTTCAGCATCCTGGTCCCTCGTCTTCGGGTCCTCTCCCTGGGTCCTCTCCGGGGTTCCGGCTTCCTCCCTCACCTGCTTATGGACGTTGTTTTCGGGTGTCTGGAAGCCACCCGTTGAGGGGGGGGTACTGTCAGGATCCTAGGCCCGGTCCTGGCTGGACTGGGCAGGATGGTAACACTGGGCAGTATCCTCCACCTAACTTTGGGCAATGCCCTCTATCTGACATTGGCCCTCGGCCTGACATTGGCGCCCTACCACCCTCTAGTGGTGACAAACAATCGGTGCGCTCCAGTACACTGGACATCCTGACTACTGTGTTAACTATAATTAATAGTTTGATTAATGTGGTGTCATGGTGTGTACTGTCATTGTCTTTCCCTTCCCTGGTGTGATGTCATGCACTGTTTTGGGTTGTTAGGAGTTGCTTTTGTGTTTAGTTGTGTTTAGTTGTTCTTTGCTTATTGTCTAGGTGTTGTTGTGATTCTGTGTTGGCCAGGTGTTCTTAATTGTTAATTAGTCGGGGTATTTAGGTGTCTGTCTGTCTCCCCTTCGTTGTGGCGACATTCCTCCAGTTACCCCCTGTTCCTCCACGTCGTGTCGCACCGTTCTCCCTCTAGTAAGTCTTAGTGTTTGTTGTTTTTGTATTGTGAAGTTTGTTATTTAGTTTCTGTATTCTCCTTGTATTGCACTGGATTCTACAGTAAACACCCTTCTCCAAGCTTCACTCCTCGCCTCTGCCTCCTCCATTCCTTCCCTTTCTGTATTATTGCATTCAACCTAACCCCGTCGTGACATTCACCCATCTAATGAACACACTAGACTAGACAAATATCAAGATGTATCCATCAGTGGACCAATTGCATGCTTTTGCAGAGGACAATAAGCCTTCAGTCGACTACTTCAGACATTAAGCACCCCCCATGTAGATGGGAGGCCGAGTCAGTCTAAAGTGAACTTGATTGATCCATGTTGGCAGACTACACAATTCTTTGTGTGTAATATCTAATTATTATGTTGAGTCAAAATACGTTTGTTGGCCAGCCGTCTGTTGGTCATCGGTGTTCGTAATCTTACATTTAAATTAAATGTTTTCTCATGCATATCTTTGGACACCTCTAACTGATAAACCAATCAGGATACAGAAACGGGATTTCGGGACCCCAAAATTGTCAACATGAACAACGGAGAATGCATCTGACTGGAACGCTAGCTGATTACACACAACATAAGACAGTAAATACTATTGTAATAAAACGTTCAAAACTATGTTCAATTAGTGTATTGTTTGTTACTATATAAGATTGTATTTCGCACTGTATTAACCATAACGACGTCACAGATGAGCTTTAGATGATTAACGTGATATTAACGCTATCTATCCGACGGTCCGACCTAAATACTATTGTAATAAAACGTTCAAAACTATGTTCAACTTGTGTTTTGTTTCTTACTATAAGATTGTATTTCGCAAGCCATACCGACGTCAGGTGAGCTTGCTATCCATTAGATGGATAACGTGATATTAGCGTTAGATCTAACCGACCACAATTTGATTCAAATGTATTACATACCTCACTTTGTTGGTCTCTCTCTGGTCTGCATCCCCTTAACAATTGTGTGTATTGAGCTGTACTGTATTGTACCCATTCTGCAATCTGTTAACCGTTTTCAATCAATGTCAGACGTCTATAAAAAAAACGATTGAATTGCTCAGAATTTAAAATGATGTCCCCAATAGGACATAATAATATTAATATTATTCCCCAGTATGACACAATAAACACAGAATGAATGCTACCAAAGAGAATGCTATATGCAATTTGTGTATAAAGTGTGTATTAATCCTGTAACATGAGTCAAGGTCAGATCTAGCCTGGCATAGAGAACAGAATGTTGATTTTTTGATGTTCAAGTTTCTTTATTAGTTGTCATACAGAAGTACAGAATACTTTTATATAAAATGCTTCTTTCTGTTTTGCTCCAGCGATTGTGCTAGATAAAAATAGAAGTCAAGTACGTAGACAAGTGTTCAATATATACATACAATGTACAATGCAGAGTAGAAAAGTAACTGAGTTACAATACAATATACTATACAGTACAATGCAGAAATGGGATGAGGTACAATTTACAGTAAGGTGTAATGAGGTATGGGTTGTAGTGCATATTCTTTGCCAATAAATATAAAGTGTGTTTAGGTGTTCTAAAGTGGGTTCTGCAGTGAGTTGTTTGTTTAAAGTGAGTGTGTGCGTGTGGATGTGTGTGCTGTGAGTGCATTTGATGGTTGTTACATAGTGTTATTGTCATTTGTATGTGTGTAATGTGTAACTAGTACAGTGAGAAGGCATTTGGCGATTTCTTTAAACAACGTCTCCTAACAGATGAGGTGGACTTCCATGCTCCTGTAAAAAAGATGAAACTCAAAACCTTCAAGGACACAACAACATCAAGTGTTACCAAGGTGAGAGGCAAGGAGATGGCCCTGAAAGCAGACCGAGACCTCTTCGCCAGGCTTATAGTGGTGGGAACAGTCAGGAAGATTGACATCGGGGAAATGTTAGTCACTTAGTCTACAGTCTGGGACCCTTCCCTGCAGCTATAGCGAACATGGATGGTTCTATGGTGAAAACTGATAAAGCCAAGTTAATGCACTTTCTCGAGGGATCAGTAAATCCACCCGCCACAGTTGAAGTCCCTGATGGCACAGGGGTGGAGGTGTTACCACTACAAACACTGTTCTCAATACAGGAGGAAGCAGACACCCGACTATTGCTTCACTGTGCTCATGCCTCTCAATACAGTTCCCATGTGGTGATCAGCAGTCCAGAGATTTCTTCGAGATTTCCTCCAGCCCCAGTCGCAATCCTGGAACTTGTATACTGCTCCTGCAAAAAAAACACAATGCATGAAGGGGCGATGCACATGCAAATCAAACAACCTACCATGTACAGACATGTGTCTGTGTTTGGACTGTCAGAACACTGTATCTTCTTTTTTTCATATATTTTATTTCTTTTTTGGAAGGCACAGGTACAGGCATACAATGCACATTGTTGGTTCCAGCTATCTATTGTTTGATAGTTTGCACCATTTAATCTAGCTGTAGAAAGCTCCATTGTTACAACATCAGCTAATAACTGTTTCCAGTGATTAAAGGGCAGAGAATGTGGAGCTTGCCATCAAAGTGCCAATTTTTTTTCTCAGCAGTACTTCCTGCCAAGCTAAAGAATCATCATCATTAAGGAGCAGTAATTTGGGACAACAGGGAATATGTTTTTGTAATACATGTTACTGTTAAAATAAATAACATGTTATTTTCACACTTGTTATTGTGTTATAAATGTTGATTGATTGAAAACGTTATTAACAGATTGCAGAATGGGTACAGTACAGTACAGCTCAATACACACAATTGTTAAGGGGATGCAGACCATAGAAAGACGTTTGTCTTGTTTACATCAGGGCCCCCCATTTGTAATTCATAGTGACAACAGCATCTAAAACAATATATTTATATGTATATTTATATATTGGAAGAGTATATTTATGAGACAGTATATTTTGTACATGTAACGGTTGTGACAACGTCAAATTTTTAACGTCACAGGCAACAACAAAGACCGCTATTACCATAGTGTAACACACAGCAAGAATGTGAAACAAGTTACTATTATTAGTATTGGGTTAGAGTTGTTTGATTTACACTATCGTAATGTTAGATTGCTATCTGAGAAAGTTAAAATGCTAACGTTAGTAACGTTAGTCTTTGTGAGCTGGCTACAATATTTTCCAATGTGTAAACGGACGTCAAAACGGACAACATATAAACTGCTGATGACTCATAACTTCCTATCACGTTTGAATAATGCTGTAAAGTTAAGTAAAAATGCATTTCAATAGTAATAGTAATGAATTGAGAGCTTACCGAATGCAGAGCTATCCAGTATTGTGAACGGAGACGAGTAGCAATATTTACTTCCTGGTTCCAGGGCTTGAAGAATGTCATTGGGAGAAATCAAGTCACCTGACGTTGTAACGCGTTTTGATTGGTTCCGCAGCAACGCCCCTTTTCACAAACGTAGGTAGTTTTTATCTTATCAACACATTAATTTCATAAAGATATGACCCAACAACCGTTGCCAACAAACGGAAATGTGTTATTATAGTATATTATGTAGTTCATATTACAATAACATATAGTCTGTTTAACCAGATCAATCATTTCATTAACGGAAGCCTCTAGAGACCTTCGGCCTCCCATCTAATGATGATAAAAAAAATTATAATAATTAAAAAAAAAATATATATATATTTTTTTCGACCAATAGTCGACTAGCGGCAAATTTTGGCCAATCATAGTCGACCATCCAAATCCTTAGTCGGGGACAGCCCTACAGTATAGACATCACACATCAGTGTCACACATCACATATCTCACATCGCACATCACACATCTCACATCTCTCATCACACATCTCTCATCTCTCATCTCACATCTCTCATCTCTCATCTCACATCTCTCATCTCTCATCTCACATCTCTCATCTCTCATCTCTCATCTCTCATCTCACATCTCTCATCTCACATCTCTCATCTCTCATCTCACATCTCTCATCACACATCTCTCATCTCTCATCACACATCTCTCATCTCACATCTCTCATCTCTCATCACACATCTCTCATCTCTCATCACACATCTCTCATCTCTCATCACACATCTCTCATCTCTCATCTCTCATCTCACATCTCTCATCTCTCATCTCTCATCTCTCATCTCGCATCTCACATCTCTCATCTCTCATCTCTCATCACACATCTCTCATCTCTCATCTCTCATCTCGCATCACACATCTCTCATCTCGCATCTCACATCTCTCATCTCTCATCTCTCATCTCACATCTCTCATCTCTCATCACACATCTCTCATCTCGCATCTCACATCTCTCATCTCTCATCTCACATCTCACATCTCACATCTCTCATCACACATCTCTTATCTCTCATCTCTCATCTCTCATCTCTCATCTCTCATCTCACATCTCTCATCTCTCATCTCTCATCTCACATCTCACATCTCTCATCTCTAATCTCTCATCTCACATCTCTCATCACACATCTTTCATCTCTCATCTCACATCTCTCATCTCTCATCTCTCATCTCTCATCACACATCTTTCATCTCTCATCTCTCATCTCACATCTCTCATCTCTCATCTCTCATCACACATCTTTCATCTCTCATCTCTCATCTCACATCTCTCATCTCTCATCTCTCATCTTCATCTCTCATCTCTCATCTTCATCACACATCTCTCATCTCTCATCTCTCATCACACATCTTTCATCTCTCATCTCTCATCTCTCATCTCACATCTCTCATCTCACATCACACATCTCTCATCTCACATCTTTCATCACACATCTCTCATCTCACATCTCACATCTTTCATCACACATCTCTCATCTCTCATCTCACATCTCTCATCACACATCACACATCTCTCATCTCTCATCTCTCATCTCACATCTCTCATCTCACATCTCTCATCTCTCATCTCTCATCTCACATCTCTCATCTCTCATCTCTCATCTCTCATCTCTCATCTCTCATCTCACATCTCTCATCTCTCATCTCACATCTCTCATCTCACATCTCTCATCTCTCATCTCACATCTCTCATCTCTCATCTCTCATCTCTCATCTCACATCTCTCATCTCTCATCTCTCATCTCTCATCTCTCATCTCATCACACATCTCTCATCTCACATCTCTCATCTCTCATCACACATCTCTCATCTCATCACACATCTCTCATCTCACATCTCTCATCTCACATCTCTCATCACACATCTCTCATCTCATCACACATCTCTCATCTCACATCTCTCATCTCTCATCTCACATCTCTCATCTCACATCTCTCATCTCTCATCTCACATCTCTCATCTCACATCTCTCATCTCACATCTCTCATCTCTCATCTTCATCACACATCTCTCATCTCACATCACACACTCGGTGTATTTAGATTTCTATTCTTATTCTTATTCCTATTCTTATTTTTGACTTTTGACTAACTGAATGTTCATTGTGAGTGATCTGTGGTGCTGAATTTCCCTCGGGATCAATAAAGTACTTCTATTCTACTCTACACACGTCACACGTCATTTAGATTATTGGATTATTAGATTATATATTGCATATATTTAGCATTTAGCATTTTAGCATTTAGTTTTTTTGGGGGGCGGAGCTGAGCGATCATGGAGTAGACGTGTTTCACATGAGCTCCCTTCTACCGTGCAGAATATACGTTTCTCCCCATTAGTCTTTATTTTATTTTTATTTGTTTTTTGTCTGCTTGCTAAGTCGTCG
Source organism: Notolepis coatsorum (assembly GCF_963971535.1). Taxonomy (NCBI): domain Eukaryota; kingdom Metazoa; phylum Chordata; class Actinopteri; order Aulopiformes; family Paralepididae; genus Notolepis; species Notolepis coatsorum. Next base: position 87,555,358 of record NC_140168.1, read on the forward strand.
TGTTTCAAATACTGTCGTCGACTTTTTTCGACTTTCTGCGATGTCGGTGGTGGAAACCAGATCCATGAGCGCCCCAACCAGCAAACCACCGCCGGGCCTGGCCGCACCATCGCCCGGTGTCGGTGAGATAAGCGAAGCTGTGCTCTTGGTCATGACCAAGCTACATGCAGAGTCTGAGACACGCTTCGCTGAAGCACAAAAGAAAGTGCTGGCGGATTTTTGTGTCAACCTTCATCGAGAGATATCAGAGGAAATAAGGCTGGCGGTTGTCCCGCTGATAGACAAGATGGAGTCGCTGCACGCTGTCTCCTTGGCTAATGCTATTGAGCTAGCTGCGCCGGAGGTATCATTACAGGGCGAGAAGATGGTGGATCTCGAGTCCTCCCTGCTGGCTAGGCAGGCTGAAGTTACCAAACTACAGTCGGTAATTGAGGAAATACAGTCCCGGGAGAGACGCTACAACATCAGGATTGTTGGAGTACCGGAGGGCAGCGGGGAAGGCCGTCTCTCTGAGACCATGCCGGAATTGCTGCAAAAAATACTGGGAAATGACGTCCTCCCCTCGCCTCCCGTCTGTGAGTCGGCCTACAGAGCGGGCAGGTCCACTCCTGGTGTGAACAAAGAGCCGAGGCCCATCATCGTCAAGCTGAACAGGCTTCAGCAGAGGGAACTCATCATGCGGTCGGCTCGTGACAGAAGGGGTAATCTGAGGCTTGGCGATCACAAAGTGGCCATTTTCGAAGACTTTACACTGGAGGTTCAAGCACAGAGAGGCGAATACAAAGTGGTCTTGTCCAGGCTATGGAAACTAGGCCTGAGGCCCACGCTATTCGCTCCCGCGAAATTATCTGTGTTGGATAAGGTCGATGGTCGGCGTTCATTTTGGTCGTTGGATAAAGCGAAGGAATATCTCGAGGGGATACCCGAGAATGTAGCTTGATAACTATATCGGGTGAGTGACTTGGCGATGTGGGCCTGAATACATTGTTAGGGCCGGCTATTCACAAACACTTGTTGTCATGCCCAGACATGCTAACTGCCCACTGCCCATCTAACTAGCGGGGCTTCCCAATGACTTCTGTTACTTGCTAAAGCTGACCTCATGGTCGTACTTGTGTATCGCCTCTTTGGAAGCTAACGAGCTAGCTGAACAATGTACATAATAGACTAACGTGCTATCCGGATTCATCACTAGCTTACGCGCTAGCCTCGGGCTAGCTAGCGGGCTGCGTCTATCGTCTGCGCTGAGACATTCGAGACCCGTTAATATTTACGCACTTTGGTTGTTGTTGCTGTTTAAGTGTAATCGGCTCGCACAATTCAACAGTGATCGGGTCCTTAACTAACTTCTTGTATGCTGTTATTTTTATATCCAGGCTGTTTTGAGCTTTGGGCTCCGGTAGGAGAAGATCGGTTGAATATATATATAAACAAGATATGATAACAGGTTGTGTCAGGTATTGCTTTTTACCATCCCCGGGTTAATGAATGTGTTTAATTCTATTCTTACATAGGTTATGTCATTCCAGCCGTGGTGCCTGATCAGAGGGGCTGTTACAGATGTGCACTTTGACCATAACCCCCTTTTCCCCTTCTTCTTATTATCGTTGTTTAAATGACATTTGTTTGCACAATTTACCTGGAACCCGATCCTACCTTAGACTATATGCTGGTATGCTCTAATTTAATTTTGTTTTGAATTTTCCTTTATCCATTTGTACTATAACATTGCGACGTTGATGCGCAGACTCGGAAATAGATGGTTGCAGGTGTGATGTTGAGTTGTTATATAATAATGACTATTTTTTTTTTCCATTATAGTTATCTCATGTTAGGGCCAAGGCTCACAGTGGTTTTCGACCGATATCTTTATTGAAACAATATATGATATGATAACAGGTTGTGTCAGGTATTGCCTATTACCATCCCCGGATTAATGAATGTGTTTAATTCTATTCTTACATAGGTTATGTCATTTCAGCCGTTGTGCCTGATCAGAGGGACTGTTACAGGTGTGCACTTTGACCATAACCCCCTTTTTTTCCCTTTCTTATTATTGTCGTTGTTTAAATTACATCTGTTTGCACAATTTTGCACAATTTACCTGTGACCCGATCCTGCCTTAGACTATCGGCTGGTATGCTTTAATTTAATTTTGTTTTGAATTTTCCTTTATCCATTTGTGCTATAACATTGCGACGTTGAAGCGCAGACTCGGAAATAGATGGTTGCAGGTGTGATGTTGAGTTATTATATAATAATGACAATTTTTTCCATTATGGTTATCTCATAGGCTCAGGTGGTTTTCGACCGATATCTTTATTGAATTTTATTTTTATTATTATTTGTGTTTATTGGACTAGTGGGGGTTTAATCAGGGGTTTATCTAGAGGGGGGTCGGAGTGTGGAGCGTCTTATTGGATCCATGACTCTAGTGGGAAATGATAGGAAGATGACCATCCTTAGTGGATGGGGCATAGGGTGGGGATTGGAGAGTGGGTGTAGGAGGGCTTATAATAGGACGGGTGGGTTAGGGTTTAGAGTAGAAGGAGGGGGGGTTGTAACTGGGGTGGTATTTTTATGTGTTTTATGTGCTGTTGTCTTATATGTGTGTAATTTAGGGATGTCCGATATTATCGGCCAACAGATATTATCGGCCGATATCGGCAGTAAAATGTGATATCGGAAAATATCGGTATCGGTTTAAAAAAAGAAAAAAACAATAACAATATTTGTTATATATATAACCAGTGAAATGATTAGTTACCTGAAATTATTCCGTTTTTTGGGGTGGGAAACCCTGCATATATCGGTATCGGTTGATATCGGTTGATATCGGTATCGGAAATTAAGAGTTGGACAATATCGGAATATCGGTATCGGTAAAAAAGCCAATATCGAGCATCCCTAGTGTAATTGTTCCTCCTCTGAACTCCTGGGATTGACCGTCTGGGCCCGCCTGGATCAGCGCCTCTGTACTCAGCCTGGCTGCACTGGTATGTTCTCTACGCATTTAGACAAACTCGACCATGGCTAAACTGAATATCTTAATTTGGAACGCAGGAGGTCTTAACGCCCCACACAAGCGTGCCAGTGTCCTTTGGTTATTGAAGAGAAGAAATATTGACATTGCTCTCCTTAGTGAGACGCATTTATTGGTGGGTGATGTGTCAAGGCTAGCAAATCGACAATATCACGTTATCTCCTCATCCTCAGCCGATGATAAGACGAAAGGAGTCGTCATAGTTACAAGACGTAACCTTGATATCAAAGTCCTGGATGTGTGGTCGGACACGGAGGGAAGGATTACTATAGCAAAAGTTGAGTTCTCTCATAGGAAGATGGCAATAATAGCATTGTATGCCCCTAACACATTTGATTCAGCGTTCTATAATACAATCACGAAGAATATGTTGGAACTTACTGGATACGCTCTCATTGTGGGTGGCGATTTTAATGCATGCTGGGATGCGGAGATGGATAGGTCCGGATCCTCTGAAACAAGCGACCAAAAACGGTCCTCTAAGGCCCTCAGGATGTGGGCCCAGGACACTGGGCTCGCAGACCTATGGCGCTTATCCAATCCCACCCTCAAGGATTACTCTCACCTGTCTGCCAGACACAAAACCTTCTCTCGAATAGACTATGCATTCGCATCCCCTAATTTGTTTGATAGTTTCGACGTCTCATTGGTTCCCCTGGCTCTCTCGGACCACAAGGGGATTTTCCTTATGGCAACCTTTGGCAGGCTCTCCACGAGAGCTCCCAGGTGGCGTTTTAACTAGGGATGCTCGATATTGGCTTTTTTACCGATACCGATATTCCGATATTGTCCAACTCTTAATTTCCGATACCGATATCAACCGATATCAACCGATACCGATATATGCAGGGTTTCCCCCCCCCCCCCCCAAAAAACTGAATAATTTCAGGTAACTAATAATTTTACTGGATATATATATAGCAAATATTGTTATTGTTTTTTTGATTTGATGATTTCTGCTCTGAGTTCAGGAGTAAACTAGCTGAATTCTTGCAGATCAATGTTGGCACGGTCGATGACCCCAGGGTCCTATGGAACGCATTGAAAGGATTTATCAGGGGTCATGTCACACTTTTCGCCTCCAACTTACGTAAATCCCGGTCAAAAAAACTAGAAGGACTAGAAACATTATATGCGGATCTATACGCATCTTTGCAAACTAACTATAGTGATCGACTAAACACACAACGTAAGATAGTCAAGAAGGAAATAAACTCCATACTTAAACAACAGTCTGAGTTCTTGATACATAGGACAAGGCAAAATTACTACTTTCACGGCTCCAGGCCTAGCCATCTATTGGCAATGAAAATACGCTCGAATGATCATTTCTCGGATATCCCCTCGATCAAGACGCGACAGGGTACAATCACTACTGATTCGAAAAGGATCAACGACACTTTTAAAGAGTTTTACTCGCAGTTATATAGCTCAGAGATTAATCTCGACGACTCTAAATTTGAATCGTTCTTTGGCGGGCTTGAGATACCCCACATTTCTGAGGAAGAGGCCAAGGAACTGGGGAAACCGATCACTCTTATGGAGTTGAGGGAGACGATTGCTGAAATGCAGAGGGGCAAGGCACCAGGCTGGGATGGTATTCCACCCGAGGTGTATTTAGCTTTCCATTGATGCTCGATATGATCAATTATGCTATCGAGCAAGGGGAGTTCTCAAGAGATGTCAACATGGCGTTGATTTCCTTACTTCTCAAGAAGGACAAAGATCCCAATGATTGTGGTAGCTATAGGCCCTTGAGTCTTCTCGGGGCCGATTTAAAAGTGTTTGCCAAGGTGCTGGCCCGCCGCCTGCAGAGATGTATGACGGTATTGGTACACTGCGATCAAACTGGTTTTATCCCGGGGCGTCTGGCTACAGATAATCTTAGGAGGCTGTTGCATGTAATCGATAACAGTAAAGACAATACAACTCCGTCCACAGTTCTGTCTTTGGATGCCATGAAGGCGTTTGACAGACTTGAGTGGTCATACCTGTGGAAGGTCCTTGAGGTCATGGGTCTTGGGAAGAGTTTTATTCATATGATTAAAGTCCTGTATGCCTCGCCGTCTGCGATGATACTGACAGGCAAAAACTGTTCCACACTCTTTCCAGTCTCCAGATCTTCTAGACAGGGTTGTCCTCTGAGCCCAGGACTGTTCGCGCTTTCCCTCGAACCTTTGGCCCAATTTATTAGGCAATCGGAGGACATCGTCCCCATAATGGTCAATAATACTCCACACAAAATTGCTCTCTATGCGGATGACCTGCTGATTTTCATGGACGACCCCTCCCGGTCGGCCACAAAATTATTGAGAATAATCGACGACTTTGGTAAAATGTCAGGCTTTAAGATTAACTGGAACAAATCAGCCTGCCTACCTCTTAATGAGCTGGCCAAGGCGGTACGACTACCAGCTGATATCCCCATAGTAGAACATTTTAAATACTTGGGCATAGAGATATTCCCCACGCTGAACCAAACTACTAAGTACAACTTCACGGGTACTTATGATAAAATACGCCAGGATCTAGACAGGTGGTCGCCCCTTCCTAACTCCTTACAAGCCCGGGCTTCCATAATCAAAATGAACGTCCTGCCTAGGATAAATTTTGTTAGCTCAATGCTCCCCTTGCCCCCTCCAATAGACCACTGGCGCAAGGTACAATCGATGGTATCTAAGTTTATCTGGAATAACAAACGCCCGAGAATCAAAAGGGCTACTACTCTTTTTTTGTTTTGATCCACTTTTTCTCCCATTTTCTATATTTTCTCCCATCCCAATTTCGTATCATCCAATTCAACCCTCCCCTGTCACGAAGGCTGTTTCTTGCCTCCCACAAGCCGGCTGCAATGTGGACTAAGTCATACATAGCACAAGTCCCCTCCGGTACTTGAGGTAACAGCAGTCGCATCTTTTCACCTGCGCAGCTCGATCTCTCAGTGTTTCAAGTTTCAAGTTTCAAGTTTCTTTAATAGTTGTCATACAGAAGTACAGAATACTTTCATACAAAATGCTTCTTACTGTTACGCTCCAGAGACTGTGCTAGACAAGATAGTATCAAATAACATAGTATAGCATGTAGTTTAGAAGAAGAAAATGAGGTCACAGTGTTCGGTATAGACATATGTACAATGTTCTGAGTTACCATATAATATACAATACTATGCAGTGTACTAATGTACAGTACTATATAGTGCAAAGCAGAAATGGGATGAGGTACAATTTAGGTACAATTTACAGTAAGGTGTACGAGTTGTAGTGCAATCCTTCATCAATAAATATAAAGTGTGGGGAGTGGGTGCTACAGTGTGTTTGTTTAAAGTGGGTGTGTGCTATAAAGTGTGTGGAGTGGGTGCTACAGTGTGTTTGTTTAAAGTGAGTGTGTGCGTGTGGATGTGTGTGCGTTTGGTGGTTGTTGTTGTGTAGAGGAGGATCTATGGTGGTTCTTGTTGTGTAGTGTTCATTCATTGTTCGTTTAGCAGCCTGATGGCCTGGGGATAGAAGCTTCTTCTGAGTCTTTCTGTGCTCGCCTTGAGACTCCGGTATCGCTTGCCTGACCGCAGCAGTTCAAAGAGGCAGTTGTTCGGGTGACTGGAGTCTTTAATGATTCTCTTAGCCTTGCCCTTGCAACGCTTGTTGTAAATGTTCTGGAGGGTGGGGAGCCCCCCTCCAATTGTGCGTTCGGCTGAACGTGTCACTCTTTGTAGTCTGCTTCGGTCTTGTACAGTGCTATTCCCAAACCAGGAGGTGATGTTGCCGGTCAAGATGCTCTCTATTGTACATGAGTAGAAGTTCTTAAGGATCTTCTGACTGACTTGGAACTTCCTTAGGCGCCTGAGGAAGTAGAGGCGTTGTCGTGCCTTCTTCACAACACTGTCAATGTGTGTGGTCCATGTCAAGTCCTCGGATATGTAGGCTCCGAGGTACTTAAAGCTGTTGACTCTCTCAACCGGTGCCCCGTCGATGCTGAGGGGGCTGTAGTCCTTGACTCCGACCTCCTGAAGTCCACAATCATCTCCTTTGTTTTGCTGACGTTCAGGGAGAGGCTGTTTTCCTGGCACCATCCCGCCAGGACCTTGACCTCTTCCAGGTAGGCCCTCTCGTCGTTGGCAGAGATCAGGCCCACCACCACTGTGTCGTCAGCAAATTTGATGATTGTATTGCTACTCCGCTGAGCCACACAGTCGTGTGTGTACAGGGAGTAGAGGAGGGGACTCAGAACACAGCCCTGGGGGGCCCCTATGTTGAGGGTGATGGATGAGGAGGTGCATTTGCCTGCTCTCACCACCTGGGGTCTGCCAGTCAGGAAGTCCAAGACCCACTGGCAGAGGTCATAGTTCAAGCCCAGGTCCCTGAGCTTGGCTATGAGTATGGAGGGGACTATGGTATTGAATGCCGAGCTGTAGTCGATGAATAGCATTCTCACATAGTTCCCCTGCCTCTTGTCCAGGTGTGATGCTGCTGTGTGCAGCACATGGGCTATGGCGTCCTCCGTGGACCTGTTGGGGCGGTATGCAAATTGCAGGGGGTCCATGTTGATGGGGAGGGAGGAGCAGATGTAGCCCTTTACTAGCTTCTCAAAGCACTTCATGGCTATGGAGGTGAGAGCTACAGGGCGGTAGTCGTTGAGGCAAGCAGGCTTGGATTTTTTGGGTACAGGGATAATAGTGGACTTCTTCAGGCAGGTGGGGATGACAGCCTGTTCTAAGGACAGGTTGAAGATGTCAGTGAATACTGGGGCCAGTTGGTCGGCACAGACTTTTAGGACGCGGCCGGGGATGCCGTCCGGACCTGCTGCCTTCCTGATATTCACTTTTTTAAAGGTCCGCCTCACCTCATGCTCTGTTACCCTGAACACTGCGCCCCCATCAGCAGCCGACCCCCCCCCCCCCCATTGCCGTAGCTTGTGAGCTGGTGTTGTTATTACCAGCATGCATCAAACCTCGCATAGAAGGTATTGAGGTCATTTGCTAAGGAGATGTCACTGTTCAGTTTGAGGGAGGCGCCTTTGTAGTCTGTCATCGTTTTGAGCCCCTGCCACATAGCTCTAGAGTCAGCTTGTTCAAACTGGAGTTCAATTTTATCCCTGTAGCGCCGTTTGGCCTCTGACACTGTCCTCCTTACGTTGTATCGCGCCACCTTGTGGTCATTCATGTTGCCTGCCACTAGGCCGTCGTTGTATGCTTTGGTGCGCTCTCTCAGAGCTTCACGGACGGATTTGTCTACCCAGGGTTTTTGATTTGGGTAAACTCTCATTTTGGTAGTGGGGATTGTTTCTTCCACCATAGTACAAACATAGTTCAGCACTGTTTCCGTGTAGACATTAATGTTATCTGTGTCGCGGAACACATTCCAGTCTTTGCAGTGAAACGCAGACCGGAGAGTCTCCTCTGACGTCAAATCCCATTTCTGCACCTCTCGCGAGACTACAGGAGTACTTTTGATTCTCTGTTTGTACATTGGTGAAAGAAAGATTGACGCGTGATCTGATTTACCAAAGCCACTATCAGAATGAGCCTTGTAGCCACCTTTAAATTGCGTGTAACAGTGATCTAGGATGTTACCGCCTCTGGTGTTGCAAGTCACATGCTGATAGAAGTCAGGTGTTAACGTTCGCCGCTTGTATTCTATTTACCTCGTCGTGGAGTCTGGAGAGCGCGACGTTGTTCCTGGCTTGCAGTGGAATATACACTCCGATCAGGATGATCGCCGTTAACTCCCTCGGGAGGAAGAAAGGACGACACTTGATGGTTATATATTCCAGGTCTGGGCAGCAGTGGCTCGATAGTTCCTTCACGTTGCCTGGATCGCTCCAATTGTTGTTCAACATGAAGGCTATTCCACCTCCACGCTGTTTGCCGGATTCTGCTGTTCTATCCTTGCGGTGAATGAAGAAGTGATCGGCCGGTTGGATGGCGTGGTCTGGGACTTCTGGCGCCAGCCACGTCTCGATGAAGCAGAGAACGTTACAGTCCCTAACGTCTCTCTGGAATTGAATCCTTGCTCGGATGTCGTCTAGTTTATTGTCTATTGATTGTACATTGGCTAGCAATATACTGGGTAGTGGTGTCCTGTGCCGCCTGGTTCTCAGCCTGTTACGGACTCCAGCTCTCTTTCCTCGCCGTCTGGGTCCTTTGTCCCTGGGGGCGAGATCCGGTCCTGATGTCCTCAAGATCTCAACAGGCCATTGTTGCGGTTCAGAGAGCTGATCCAGAGAGTAATCCAGTCGGTAAGTTTCCCGTAATCCAATGTCTATAAGTGACTGACGGTCATACACATTAAATGCACCTACTGTTGGTACAGACAAAACTCTTAAAACTATAAATATTAACAAAAGTATGCACAGTCTCGACGGAGCGCACAGACAGGCAGCCGGTCGTAGCGGCGCCATCTTGGTTAGCAGTGGCGAGGAGTAACGTGTGGGAGGCTCACGCTGCCCCCGACACTTCCTGATTCTACTGCGCAGGCGCACCAACCGACCTGTAGGAGTCGCTGTCCACAGCGCCCGATCCCCACCCATCAGTTTCCCACCCCCTAATACGGCCAATGTGTATTAGTACGGACGACCAGCTAAACTGAAAGCAAATGTGGAGCGCTGGGCTCGAACAGGCAAGCCCAGCGTCTCCAGATTTCGTGGCGAGCGCCTTGCCCACTACGCCACGTAGCCGCCCAAAAGGGCTACTACTCAACGTAGAAAACAAGATGGGGGCCTCGCAATCCCTGATTTTAAGCTTTATTTCTGGTCCTTTTCACTGAGACCTCTGATGTGCTGGCTAGACCCTGTAGAGGCTGTATTGTGGCGCTCCTTAGAAGCGGCGGCGGTCTCACCGCTAAGATTGCAGGATGTAGTGTACTCCACTGTCTCTATTTCGAAATGCCGGCTGAGGTATGGACCGATCATAACTCACGTGATCCAAACGTGGCGTAATGTACAGAGGTCGTGTGGGGTTAAATGCCCATGGCACCTGGACTCTCCAATTTTTAATAACCAGCAATTACTTGTTGGGCACAAGCCGGTTAATATTCCTCAATGGCAAAGGAGGGGAGTGCATACTCTGGAGGATATTTATGATAAGAACGGCCTCCGTGCGTTTCAGGACTTAAGAGAATTTTATGATCTTCCCGGCGAGTCCTTCTTTCTTTACCTTCAACTAAGGTCAGCGCTGAGGGCGCATGGCGTGCCGTGGGCTCAAGCTTTGCACCCACACCCCTTCCTCAGGCTCATAGTGGACAGGACGACATCCAGAGGGTTTGTCTCAGACTTTTATACGCTCTTAATTCAATCCACGTATAAAAATGTATCATTGGATACAATCTGGCGTGTGGATATCCCGGAGTTGGACCCCGAGTTTGACTGGGATGATGTTTGGGCAAATGTGGCATTATCTTCCCGCAACCCCAATCACCAGCAAATTAATTTTAATTATATTCATAGGACCTATCTTACACCTAGGAAGCTATTTGCTATGGGACTGATAACCGACTCTCGGTGCACTTTGTGCTCTCAAAAGGCCACTGGCTCTTATATGCATATGTATTGGGATTGCCCACCAGTGGCCCGCTTCTGGAGGTCAATAACGGACAAACTTTCAGACCTGTGTGGCTTAACTATCCCATTCACAGCTGTTACGCTACTCCTGAACGATATAACGACACTACCTGCGTCCGTTCAACTAAAAAGGGTTGTCCTAGCGGGTGTCACAGCAGCGAAGAAGCTAATAGCAATGAGATGGAAGGAGCCTGAGAAGCTTACAGTGATTAACTGGTCCCTAACACTATTGGATGTGATTTATCTTGAGATATCCACGGCGCGGGTGATTGGGGTAGGACAGGCTGGCATTGACCTGTGGTTCGCAGCAGCTGAGAAGGTAAGGACCGCCGTGTGCGGCTGAGCGGGGTTGGGGTGCTTGATCGGGGGGGTCCGGCGGTCTCTGGGGAGGGGGAGGAGGAAATGTTTTGTCTGTCTTGTCTTTTGTCTTGTCCTCTTGAGTTTAGCTGGGGATTTAATGGGGGGGAAGCTATTTAACTATTTCTTCACTGTTTGGTCACTTTTACACGGTCTCTGTGAGTCTATGGAACACCTCTACAGGTTTTTGTTTTTTCATGAAGGTTCATTGCTCTGTTTTCGGGTCGTGTTCTCAAAAAGTGGTCCTTGTGGTGAATTGGAGATGTACGTTTTATTAATATAAGGTCACACGGCCGGGAATCGGGGCTGAACACTGGGAAAGACCATTTATTAGATAGTACCCCTTGGATTTAGAAATTAGAAGGTTGAACTCTGTTTTCTTTTCTCTTTGTCTGTATAAATTGTTATTCTGTATTATTATTGTTTTTGTTATTTTCTTGTGAAGTTCTATGTATTGTGATTGTGTTTAATGTGTTTTGTTTCATGTGAATAATAATAAAAAATGATAAAAAAAAAAAAAAAAGCATTTAGTTTTTTTTAGATTATATATTAGATTAGATTTAGATTATTAGATTATATATTGTAACTATATTTATTGTAGGGAAAATACAACTGAGAGGGCATACATACCCTCATCTCGCACCTTGTTGCCCATAATGCGCATGTCCAGAGTTAATTATATTGTTATATTGTTTACACTGCCTTTTTATTCTATTTTTACTTATCCACTGTACTATAATTCTGTGACCTGTACCTGTGTGTCTTCTACTACCTGTACCTCCCCTCCCCATGCTGCTATAATGCCTGAATTTCCTCAAGGGGATCAATAAAGGAATATCTTATCTTATCTTATCTCTTATTGTGAACTGGAAAGACACCACGTCTCTACGCAACATTCCAAAAATGTTTCATGGACGTTTCCAGAGGGTAGGTGACTCGCGGAAGGTCGGCCGACTCATTCCAGTGAAACATTCCAAAGGTAACGTGTCCGTGACGTTATGTACGTTACTTTACAGCAAGTGAGAACATTCCATGTCCAGAAGGAATGCGATGTGCATAGAACGCAGGTCGTTTTTGAAACAATGGAAAAGAAAATGTGCAGCCACCTCAGCAAGAAACATACAATTATCTCTGCAGAATGTCTGCATGCAAAAGAACAACAACAACACAGATGTGACAGAGCGAAGCCCTGGGAAATGTATTGAAAACACTGTGACAATACCACTCATGGCCAGCAGGCACCACAAGTACACATTATCACATTATTGTATTAAGACTGAGTGCAAATGATAGCATCATGCTATGAAGTCAATGTGATTAAAGCTAGAGGGGGCAGTTCCTATCAACACCGCTAGAGGGGGCTGTTCCTCTCTACACAGCTAGAGGGAGCAGTTCCACTCTACACAGCTAGAGGGGGCAGTTCCTCTCTACACAGCTAGAGGGGGCTGTTCCTCTCTACACAGCTAGAGGGGGCAGTTCCTCTCTACACAGCTAGAGGGGGCTGTTCCTTTCTACACAACTAGAAGGGGCAGTTCCTATCTACACAACTAGAAGGGGCAGTTCCTATCTACACAGCTAGAGGGGGAAGTTCCTATCTACACATCTTGAGGGGGCAGTTCCTCTCTACACAGCTAGAGGGGGCAGTTCCTATCTACACAGCTAGTTCACCCCCACTGGAACGCTGAACTGCATTACTGCCAGGATAGTCACAACTTTTTTTTACCCTGATTGACAGTTCAGTCTGTTCCGCCCCCCACAGCAGCATTCCCGGGTCATAGGCTCCCACACTCTGGAAGAAGTGTCTGTCAATGGCCAGGACTCCGCCCCCTAAGGCCGGACTCCTACAAGAAAGAATTTTACAAGACATTCAAAGAGGGGGCCATTTGATTGTGGATGTATGTCCGGGTTGTCTTGATTGTATATGAACTGTCAATTCAGTTCAGTCTGAAACAGGTGTATATTTATATTATTATTATATTATTATTATTATTATTATTATTATTATTATTATTATTATTATTATTATTATTATTATTATTATTATTATTATTATTATTATTATTATTATTATTATTATTATTATTATTATTATTATTATTATTATTATTATATATTTACCGGATGGGCCGGACAGACGAGTTGTCTTGGTCGTTCTTATTCTGTTGCGGTTGAGGGTTTGATTCCCAGTGGAAGTCCAGTCTCCAGTCAAACACTCCCCTGACTGGCCACTGGGTGGGAGTATACTGGAAGGTTTGCCAGTCTATCACGTCCACAATGGGGGACACCACACGGGTCCTAGTGGACAGAGACACCACAGGGACAACACAGAGACTCAGAGACACAAAGAGACAAAGAGACACAGAGACACCACAGGGACAAATATACACCACAGAGACACAGTCAATGAAATCCTTCATGTTAGCATTAATATAACAGGAGAGAATAATATCCCTGGAACAATGCCTTCAAAATGTATCGTGACGTGGCCAAGTTGTATTTACGACATGATAGCATTCAGGTGTTAACAGGACCGGTTAGATCAATGGGCCTGGTCTACAAGATACACTACACCAGGGGTAGGCAACCCTAGGCACGCGTGCCCGCATAGGCACGCAGGGGCATTTTCATTGGCACAGGGGGCAGCATTAAAAAAAATATATATATATATATATTTTTTTTTACTTCACTTTGAAATATTATAGTGAAATATTTTGCACTGTTGTCGCATTTATCTTGTTGAAATCCTCCCACAGGTTCTTTTTTGTAAGTCGACTGTTTTGCACACCCCTATGACAAGTTTCAAGTTTCAAGTTTCTTTAATAGTTGTCATACAGAAGTACAGAATACTTTTGTACAAAATGCTTCTTACTGTTGCGCTCCAGAGACTGTGCATGACAAGATAAGTATGAAATAAAAACATAGTAAAAATTAGAAGAAAAAAAAAAAAAAAAAAAAAAAAAAAAAAAGAGGTCACAGTGTTCAGTTTAGACATATGTACAATGTTCGTAGACGTAGTTACCATACAATATACAATACTGTGCAGTGTACTAATATACAATACTATATAGTGCAAGGCATAAATGGACAAGGTGCAGTTTAGGTACAATTCACAGTAGGTGTACGAGTTGTAGTGCAAATCCTTTATCAATAAATATAAAGTGTAAGTGTGTTTGTGTGATCTAAAGTGTGGAGAGTGGGTGCTGCAGTGTGTTGTTTGTTTGAGTGAGTGTGTGTGTGCGTGTGGGTGTGTGTGCTGTGTGCATTTGATGGTTGTTGCATAGTGATTATTGTTCGTTTAGCGATTATTGTTCGTTTAGCAGCCTGATGGCCTGGGGATAGAAGCTCCTTCTGAGTCTTTCTGTGCTCGCCATAAGACTCCGGTATCGCTTGCCTGACGGCAGCAGTTCAAAGAGGCAGTTGTTCGGGTGGCTCGAGTCCTTAATAATTCTCTTAGCCTTCCCCTTGCACCGCTTGTTGTAAATGTTCTGGAGGGTGGGAAGCCCCCCTCTAATTGTGCGTTCGGCTGAACGTGTCACTCTTTGTAGTCTGCTACGGTCTTGTGCAGTGCTATTCCCAAACCAGGAGGTGATGTTGCCGGTCAGGATGCTCTCTATTGTACATGAGTAGAAGTTCCTAAGGATCTTCTGACTGACTTGGAACTTCCTTAGGCGCCTGAGGAAGTAGAGGCGTTGTCGTGCCTTCTTCACAACACTGTCAATGTGTGTGGTCCATGTCAAGTCCTCGGATATGTGGGCTCCGAGGTACTTGAAACTGTTCACTCTCTCAACTGGTGCCCCGTCGATGCTGAGGGGGCTGTAGTCCTTGACCCCCGACCTCCTGAAGTCCACAATCATCTCTTTTGTTTTGCTGACGTTCAGGGAGAGGCAGTTCTCCTGACACCACTGTGACAGGTTCTCTACCTCTTCCAGGTAGGCCCTTTCGTCGTTGGCAGAGATCAGGCCCACCACTACTGTGTCATCAGCAAATTTGATGATGGTGTTGTTGTTCCGCTGTGCTACGCAGTCATGTGTGTACAGGGAGTAGAGGAGGGGGCTCAGAACACAGCCCTGGGGGGCCCCTATGTTGAGCGTGATGGATGAGGAGGTGCAGTTGCCGGCTCTTACCACCTGGGGTCTGCCCGTCAGGAAGTCCAGGACCCACTGGCACAGGTCATAGTTCAAGCCCAGGTCCCTGAGCTTGGCTATGAGTTTGGAGGGGACTATGGTATTGAATGCTGAGCTGTAGTCGATGAACAGCATTCTCACATAGTTCCCCTTCCTTTTGTCCAGATGTGATGCTGCTGTGTGCAGCACATGGGCTATGGCGTCCTCCGTGGACCTGTTGGGGCGATATGCAAATTGCAGAGGGTCCAGGTTGATGGGGAGGGAGGAACAGATGTAGCCCTTCACTAGCTTCTCAAAGCACTTCATGGCTATGGAGGTGAGGGCTACAGGGCGGTAGTCGTTGAGGCAAGCGGGCGTAGATTTTTTGGGTACAGGGATGATGGTGGACTTCTTCAGACAGGTGGGGATGACGGCCTGTTCCAAGGACAGGTTGAAGATGTCAGTGAATACCGGGGCCAGTTGGTCGGCACAGACTTTTAGGACGCGGCCGGGGATGCCGTCCGGTCCTGCTGCCTTCCTGATATCCACTTTTTTAAAGATCCGTCTCACCTCATGCTCTGTTACCCTGAACACTGAGTCTCCATCAGCAGACCCCCCCCCCCCCATTGCCGTGGTTTGTAGGCTGGTGTTGTTATTCACAGCCTCAAACCTCGCATAGAAGGAGTTGAGATCATTTGCTAAGGAGATGTCACTGTTCAGTTTGAGGGGGGTTCCTTTGTAGTCTGTCATTGTTCTGAGGCCCTGCCACATGCCTCTAGAGTCAGCCTGTTCAAACTGAAGTTCAACTTTATCCCTGTAACGCCGTTTTGCCTCTATTACTGCTCTCCTGACGTTGTATCTTGCCATCTTGTGTTCTTCCATGTTGCCTGTCACCAGCCCGGTGTTGTATGCTGATGTGCGCACTTTCAGAGCCTCACGGACGGATTTGTCTACCCAGGGCTTTTGGTTTGGGTAGATATTAATTTTGGTGGTGGGGATTATTACTTCTACCTGAGTACAGACATAGTCAATCACCGTTTCGGTGTATTCGTTAATATTGGCTGTGTTATCACGGAGTACACTCCATTCTGTGCTTCCCAGCACTGCTTGGAGTGACTCTACTGACGTCACGGTCCAACGTTTAACCTCTCGCGAGACCACCGGCGTTCGCTTGAGACACTGTTTGTACTTAGGCAAAAGAAAAATTGCAACGTGATCGCTTTTACCGAATGGACTAAGAGCCTGTGACTTGTACCCATTCTTAAATTGCGAGTATACATGGTCTAATATGTTCTCGCCTCTGGTGGGACAGGTCACATGCTGATAGAAATTCGGCAGCACCTTTTTAAGACGCGCGCTGTTGAAATCCCCCAAGACCAAAATGGCCGCGTCAACGTTAGCTGCCTGGAGTTTGTTTACCTCGTCGTGAAGTTTTGAAAGTGCGACCTCAGTGTTCGCGTGTGGTGGAATGTACACTCCGATGAGGATGATGGACGTTAACTCTCTTGGGAGGAAGAAGGGTCGACATTTTATCGTGATAAACTCCAGGTCTGGGGAACAGTGGTTAGACATTTCCTTTGTGTTGCCTAAATCGCACCACTCCTTGTTTATCATGAAGGCGATGCCGCCTCCTTTCTTCTTTAGTGACTCTAATGCCGTCCGGTCTTTTCGTAGAACGAAGAAATGGTCTGCCGGTTCTATTGCATGATTCGGGACATCTGGACTCAGCCAAGTTTCTGTGAAACAGAGGACGTTACAATCCCGAATGTCCCTCTGGAATTGGATCCTTGCTCTGATGTCGTCCAATTTGTTTCCTATCGATTGCACATTGGCCAACAATATGCTGGGCAATGTGGTTCTGTGTCGTTTGGACCTCAGTCTGTTCCGGACCCCGGCTCTCTTTCCTCGTCTTCGCGGCAGCTTTTTTTCTTGTCCGTGGCCGGCATAACAAAGGATCTCGGTGGGCCATTTCTGCTGTTCAGCGATCCGATCCAGAGAGCAATCCAAACGGTAAGTTTTTCTTAATCCAATGTCAATGATTGACTGACGGTCATACACATATAATGCACCAACAGTTGGTGCAAATAAAACTCCTAATACTATAAAAATTAACAAAATAAAGCACAGTCTCGTCGGAGCGATCAGAAAGGCAGCCATCACAGCAGCGCCAGTTCACTAT
This sequence comes from Notolepis coatsorum, assembly GCF_963971535.1. Lineage (NCBI taxonomy): Eukaryota > Metazoa > Chordata > Actinopteri > Aulopiformes > Paralepididae > Notolepis > Notolepis coatsorum. The sequence goes on from NC_140168.1 coordinate 87,572,591, forward strand.
ACAGCTGTTCCCATGGTGTTCCCATGGTGCTCAGCAGTCAGCTGGCCTCCCGCGCCCGCGCGCAGTTCCCAGGTAATCACACAGTGCTGCGGTTGCATTCTGTATGTGCCGTCTTTCATGATGGCAACCCCGCTAAGGAAGTTAAAGCAAAAAAAATTCGGGCATTCCAGCCCTCGTGGACAGACGACTACGGGTTTGTGTGTCAGAAGGACTGTGCTGTGTGTACTTTATGTTTAGAAAATGTAGTTTGCAGAACGTCAGGTGTGAAACGAGACGAAGCATCAAAAAAGTTTCAAAGATCAGGCGGATAAGGCAGAATCGATTAAACGTGCCGTGGCCAGGTATGGAAAGCAAGCCAGCACCCTCAAAGCGTTCACGACTGATAAAAACCACGCAACTGAAACAAGCTATCGCATTGCTCATTGCATTGCGAAATGTGGAAAGCCATTCACTGATGGCGAGTATATCAAGGAGGCTTTTCTCTGTAGCTCAGATGTTTTGTTTGAAGGCTTGCCAAACAAAGAGACAATCAAATCAAGGATAAAAGATATCCCCATGTCAGCTTGAAGTGTTGAGCGACGCATCAACAAAATGTCAGAAAATATCAGAGAACAGCAAACAGCTAGATTAAAAGATGCTCCGGTGTGCAGCTTAAAGTGACCAACTACAGCCCCCAGATAACAATGCTCAATAAAGCAAAACTGTTTGTCTGCATTGCACCCCCGCCCCAACTCAGATTTAGGGTTGATACAACCATCATAATAATATTGTTAATAATAACAATAACAATAATGATGTAATAATGTAAAAATTATCATTAAAAATACCTGATTATGAGAAAAATTAATTACGATGCATGGAATATTGTTGATAAGGCACACTAGTTACAACTATATTTCAAACTGGCACTTCATGTCAAAAAGGTTGCTGACCCCTGCACTACACGATACACTACACGACCAAGGTACCCATGTACATGTCAAAATACTTCCCAAAGGTCAGTGAATACCACGATCACAACACCAGAGGGAGCTCCACAAATCATGTTAAACCCAGATTCGGCTCAAACAAGGGACTAAACACGTTTAGCAATTATGCCACATCAATGTGGAACGCCCTACCCAAAGCTGTAAAGGAATGTGAATCACTACCCACTTTCAAAAACACTCTCAAAGAACACCTACGGGAGACTGCAATTCAAAACTGGCCCCTACAAATGTCCTAACCCAGTTGTACAGTCAATTACCAAGTATGGCTTTGTCAGTATTCCAATGTACAGTGTCCCCCACCCACCCACTACTCAACCCCCCCCCCCCCACCTCCAATGTACAGTCCCCCCCCCCCACCCACCCAACCCCACCCCACCTACCCAACCTCCCCCAATGTACAGTTTCTACGTCAAATGTATATACACTCTTTTTCTGGACACTTTTTGTATCACAAACAGTACTGTATTTGCAAATCTGGTATGTCATAAATGTATAGATGTAGCAGTACTGTCTATCTGTATGTCGTGTGTGTTATATATGTTATGATGAATTGAAAATGGGGGACCCTGATGTAAACAAGATGAAAGTATTTCTCTGGTCTGCATCCCCTTAACAATTGTATGTATTGAGCTGTACTGTACTGTACCCATTCTGCAATCTGTTAATAAACTTTTCAATCAATCAATCAATCAATCAATCAATCAATCAATCAATCAATCAATCAACCATTCCTTCTTTGATGCAGGTGGTTTGACCAACTTTTAGGAATGTAGTACCAGTATGTCAGTGTCATTATGTCTGTGTCATCGATTGATTGATTGAAAACTTTAATGAACAGATTGCAGAATGGGTACAGTACAGTACAATTAAGCATTACATCACGCGCAGGAGTGGTTTGTGACCAATAAACCATGCCTAGGGGTGGTCGTTAGGCCCGAGGCGCAGCCGAGGGTCGTTAGACCCCCCTAGGCATGGTTTATTGGTCACAAATCACGACTACAAGTGGTGTAAAGCTTTTATACAACTGCCAGATTCATCCAACCTTATTTCTATACAATAAACACACATTAATCGAAGATTTATTGAAAAAACCATCCGCCAGAAAAAGTAGTTCCCACAACTACAAAAAAGACAAGTTGCCTCCATGTGGAAGCAGCTTGAAGTGCATCCAACCAAACTAACACATCCAACTGTGTATTATTGGAATGATTGAGAGAAGTTGCCTCATGTGGAAGCAGCTTGAAGTGCATCCAACCAACTAACACATCCAACTGTGTATTATTGGAATGATTGATTGAAAATTTTATTACCAGATGCAGAATGGGTACAATACAGTACGGCTCAATACACACAATTGTTAAGGGAATGCAGACCTACTTTCCATAGAACTTCATTCTTAGATGATTCTATATAAAGTAGGTAAAACAAATTAAAACGTTTTCTTTGCCCTATAGGAAAAAAACGTTTTCTTCGCCCTATTTTTTTATTTATTTCTTTTAGCCTAAACTTAACCAGTTGGAAACCAGGGGTACAGTAATAAAATTAGCAATCAACCAATCAATCAATTCAATAGACCATGCTCACTTAAAACAGCGCTGCTTCTCTCTCAGTCTGACTCCCCCGCTGTTGCAGACAGGAGTGTGTGTGTGTGTGTGTGTGTGTGTGTGCGTGTGTGTGTGTGTGTGTGTGTGTCACAGTGTGTGTGTGCGTGTGCGTGCGTGTGTGTGTGTATGCGTGTGTGTGTGTTTGTGGGTACGCCAGCGTCGGACAGTGTGAGAGAGAACGCTGCAGTCAGTAGAAAGTAGGAAGGAAGAAATTTAAATCAATCAATTAATCAATCAATCCGCGATTTTTCTTTTGTTCTAGATTGACTCAAGACCCATCAATTACATCATCCAACATTGTTTAAAGGACTAACACATTCCCCTTGACAGAATCGCTTCATATTTAGTCGTTATGGTGCTTTCAACATAACCATTTGTTGTCCGCGATCTTGTTTTCTCCCGGAGTGAGCCGGGGAGTGATATGTGATTCGGTTGTGGGCGGGTCCTGAGCCCAGGACCGTGGATTGTTGCCAATAAAGACATGTAAATGGCCAATCAGAATCGAGAAATTTGCATGCCGTTGTATAAAGCTCAATACACACAATTGTTAAGGGGATGCAGACCAGAGAAATACTTTTGTCTTGTTTACATCAGAGTCCCCCATTTTCAATTCATAATGACATTTATGACATACACAACATACAAATATACAGATATAAAAATCTAATCATCTAATATGGATAGGGTAGGGATTACATTTTTTTTACGGCTGTGGGTAGGGCAATTCCACATTGATGTGGCATAATTGCGAAACGTGTTTAGTCCCTTGTTTGAGCCGAATCTGGGTTGGCCATGATTTGTGGAACTCCCTCTGTGTTGTGGTCGTGGTATTCACTGACCTTTGGGAAGTATTTCGACATGTACATGGGTACCTTAGTGGTGTAGTGTATCTTGTAGACCAGGCCCATTGCAAGTTGCTGTACTCTGTCGTTTACTCTAAGCCATCCTAGGTTGTCAAAATGGTCAGGGGTGAGGTGGGTTCTAGGAGTAAGGTCAAGCAATAGTCTGACCAGTTTGTTTTGTGATGTTTGTAATCTTGTTTTTAGGGCCTTTGATGTGCTTTGGTACCATGAGGTGCAAGCATAGTCGTAGTACCCTTGAATGAGTGCTCCTGAACCCTTATGCCTCCCTAGGACTGCTGACACACCCTGGGCCTGGTCATGAAATCATGGCTCATGTTTAAAGCCATATAATTTTAACTGTTTACTATTTTTAAAACCTTTTTTTCCCCATGATTAACAGTAATAGCATAATCTCAATATATCTCTCAACAGATTACTCATATTTCGGAATTATAACCACTCAAATCTGTGTTTGTTTGATATAACTTCATCGGAAAAAAAACGGATAAATGTTGTTTTTTACCATATTTCTCATATTTTTTTTTAAAACATTACTTGACGAAATATCTCAACGAAATACCTCTGAATACGAATAAAAAAAAATATTAAAGATTCAATGACTAGTTCGGCCAGAAACGGCTTTGAGGCGAAGCGTTACTAAGCGCTCATACTGACCTAATGTGCTGCGGGCGGGTCCTAGTGGTTCTGCGGCAGGAATATTGGGCTCTGCTCGCTGGTGGGAGGAGAACCAGACTTCCTCCGTGCAGTACACTTCCTCGTTGGCGTGCGCCGGCTATGGGGGGCTTGTGTTTCGGCGTGTGGGGCGCTGTGGACTGCGCGGTCCGGTTCGCCTCTGGTTCTGTCTTAGAAAATCCACTCGCTCCCCCCCCCCCACCACCCTAAACCATGTCTCCGGAGTTTCAATCACCGGCAGCCCGGTACAGCCTATCTCACCTCCCCTGAATTGTGGCAAAGTTATCTGTAGAGCGATTACGCCACCATGTGTTTTACATCGGTAACAGCACACCCTGACGTTGGTCTGTTTCATTAGGTTGTGAAATATGCAAAGGTTTGGTAAATATATCGAGAATTGAACGAATGAGAGCAGATTTAAAAATGGTTAAAAATGCCGTTTTAACATGGGAGCGGACGGAGAGTAGAAAACATGACCAGGGGTAAACAAGGCACTAAATACTGTAACTATTTTTCTAGAGTGTTTCATGTTATAAGCTTTTGACACAATGAACATATATGTAAAATTAAGATATTTCCCCAATTTCATGAAATAATAATAAACACAGACACACTCAAAATATTTCAAAAAAGTAGTTTTCATGACCAGGGGTCCACAAGGGTTAAGAGTCTTCAGGGTATTTTTGTTTACCAGAGAGGAGATCCGGTACAAGAATCTTGTTCGTTGGTTGACTTTTTTGATTACATTGGATGCCATCTTGTCACAGGAAAGATTTGCCTCTAGGATGGAACCCAGGTATGTAATTTCATCTTTCCTTGTGACAATATTGTCACCCACTGTAACAGAGAAGCCGTTGGTCTTGTTGAGTTTGTTATTTGATCCGAAGAGTATGTGTTTTACCCAGGTGTAATGATAGTTTGTTATCAGCAAGCCAGGTGCAGATTCTGCAGAGTTCTGAGCTGAGGGTTTTTTCAACCTGTAACTTGTTCTTGTCAGAGACCAGCAGGGCTGAGTCGTCCGCAAACAGGAACAAGTTGCAGTCACAAGCTGATGACATGTTATTTGCATAAATTAGGAACAGTAACGGTCACTGGGAGGGGGGGGGGGGGGGGTAGGGTACCGTTTACCTCTACCATCTGTTCTCTCCCCTCCAGGTAGGATTGCATCCAGACAATCAGTCAATCAGAATGGAGTGATTGACAGTGTCGAAAGCCTTTTGGAGGTCCAGCATGACCATGCCACAGAATTTGCCCACGTCCACCTCTTGTTTGATGTGGTCGTTCAAATAGAGAAGGCATGTGTCAGTGGAGTGGGATGTTTTAAAGCCAGATTGGAATTCGTAGATTAGATTTCTTTCCGCAAGGTACTTTTCGACCTGTTCGTAGACTATTTTTTCCATGACTTTCGAGATGGAAGTAAGAATAGAAACAGGGCAGTAGTTGCCTGGGTCTAATTTGCTGCCTTTTTTGTGCATGGGGGGGTCACTCTCGCTATTTTTAAGTCTTTGGGGACATGTCCCTGTTTTATGGAGAGGTTTATTATGTGTGTGATGACTCGGGTGATGGCGGCTGCTGAGTCTCTGAGGAATTTGGAGGATATATTGTCATGGCCAGTGGCCTTGTTACTTGTTAGGTTGGAGGGCGCTCAGTTTTTTGAGTACCTCATCTGTTGTTACCAATTCAAGTTTGAAGTCGTCTTTGCGGACCCCTAGGTTTTTGTAGTATGCTAGGATGTGTTCTACCCCAAAATGCCCTCAGTGGGAGGGTAGTTTATTAACCAGTGTTGTGGCTATGTTAGTGAAGAATATGTTTAAGTATTTGGCCACATCCAGCTTGTCCAGATTTCTGTCTTTATGTTTATGTTTGTAAACCTGGTTTTTAGTTTTTTGCTGCAGCCTAGTTGGTTGTTGAGTCATTTCCAAAGTTCACAGGGTTTGTTTTTGTTTCTCAGTTTTGTCATTGATGATGTTTTTTTTTGCGGATTTGATCATGCTGTTTACATCGTTTCTTTGTATTTTTTGTTTATCCGCGTGGGCTTGGAGAACACTGTTTGAGCTTTTGGCAAGCTTTGTCTGACTTTTATGAAGTTCAGAGCATTTTTTGTCTCTGGTTTTCATAGCGGTCAGTATTTCAGAGTGCATCCATGGTTCAGCACGATTTTTAACGATAGGTTATGTATATAACCTAGTTATATGAGTACTGGCTGAGCGTCTCGCTCTTCGCCATATTGAGATATACCTCATCTCCAGTACCTACTGTACTACATGCACGAAAACAAAGCACCCTTGCACTTGACCAGGCCCCGCCCCAGTGACCTCCTATAAGTCACCAGGCGTGGTCATACTCGCCCTTCCTCTGGAAAAGTTTTCCATCAGGAAAAAAAACCCTCAAGGGACCTCAGGGCGCGCTGAGAGCGAGACGCTCAGCCAGTACTCATATAACTAGGTTATATACATAACCTATCGTTATATACTCGTACTGGCAATCGCGTCTCGCTCTTCACCATATTGAGATATGGGGCAGAGCAGACGCGAGGCCCGACAAATGTACCCCCTGAGGACCCGCAAGCCCTACCACCAGGGGGGAGGGGAGTCCCGTCACCCCCCCTTCCTAGCGAAGAGGGTGCGGCAGTCAACTCCACCCAAGTGCGAAAAAGAGGGAACTAGAAACCCCTAAAACGCACAGCACAGGCGGGACCACGTGTGACACATCACCTCGTGGCACACACCCACACATCCCTGCTAATCCACCGAATGGCGGGACGCAGGGGAGGTCCCAGACCTCAGAACCGCCTGGGAGACAGAACCCCCAGTCATGTCCATGAGGTAAAACCTAACGAAGGGACCCGGGGAGGACCAGAAGGCCACAGCACAGATGTCCTCCACCGAGGCCCCCCCTAACAAGGCGGCAGAGGCCCACAAGTGGAGTGCCAGGGGGGGCCAGCCCAGCCAACGTGTAGCAAAGGGCAATGCCCTCGCACAACCAATGTGACAGGCGCTGTTTCAACAGTGCCTTACCAGCGCGAGAGCCAACGTAACAAACAAAGCTGATCGGTAGCCCTGAGGTCCTGAGTCCGGCTGAGGTAAACCCCCAAAGCCCGGACTGGACACGACAGGTGAAGGCTCGCCTCTAACTCACCAGCGTGAGGAGGCGGATGAAACGCCTGAACCACAATATCCCTCGAGCGAAAAGAGCTCCGGATATTTTTTGGCACGAAGACTGGATTAGGCCTCAGAGTCGCACCGCTATTGACACGAATAGACAAGCACTCAGGCCGCACCGAGAGAGCACAGAGCTCAACCACGCACTTAGCGGAGGTGATGGCCAGCAGGAATGCAGTCTTGCAGCTGTTCCAAAGACTCTCAAGAGGCTCAACCGGGGCGTCGGACAACCGGCCGAGGACCAGTTGGAGGTCCCAACTCGGAGACAGAGAACGTTCCACCGGCTTAAGGCGCCAAGCGCCAAGCAGGAAACGCTTCACAAGAGGGTGGCTGAACAACATAACGCCCTCAAAACCCCTCATGACAAGAGGATATAGCCGCGGCATATACTCTCACCGTCGAAGCCGACAGTCTATCCAAAAAAAGGACAGCGTCCAGGGGGCAGGACACCGGTTCCCAGCCCCCCACCTTACACCACTCTTGGAAAATACGCCACCTACAAATACCGCCCGCGCTCCAGCGGAAGACCAAGATCCTCTGCGGAGAGGGGAGCCCTGAGGAGGGAAAAATTCTTTTTAACTTCTCACCCCCTCAAAGGGAGACTAATCCAACCAAGATGTCTGTAAACAAGCGTTGACAGCATCCTAGCCCTCCCTGCGGTTATAGCTTGCGGCTAGGTCAAAGCTAATAACGTCAAAAACCTTGTGCGATTTTTCGCTGTCGGCTGGCCCTCATGGCCCCGCCACCAGACACCATTTTTGACAGAAAAAAACAGCAATTCGAACAAAGTTACTAATCGCTGCCAATTCTATACCGTGGCGGTATAGGCTTAACAGCCCACCAGCCACCCGCCGGGCCGACTCACCTCATGGCGTCGGCCGGGCGGGGCACTGTTTCAACATGCCAGAGGCAAAGGACTGATGCTACCTGCTTCATAACCACGGAGCACCAGTGGTGGTTGCAACCAGCAACCTCCACTGTGGTGTGCACCCATGAAGGGGTTAATGAATAAATGAACTAAAACACCACCAATACACTGTAGAATGGGCTAGCCCATACACACAACGTTAAGGGGATGCGGACCAGAGAAAACCAGTCCCGCATACCATTCATAATATTCACAAAAAGCACACCAGCCCTAGGCCTCAGCCCATTCACCCATGAAAAAGGTAAACAAGCCCCCCGTCAATACTCCCAACAGTAGACACCGATTGACCATCAGCATGAATGGTTAAGAGGAGGGAAGACCTTTTAGAAGGACAGCCCTCAGCGGGGAATCAAACCAGAAACAGTAACCCAGCATATAGCATAGCGTTAGCCGCGCGCTCCAGGATAACCGGGAAAACAACAACGTTTACCCAGATATCCTGCCCCTTGCGCCAATACACAACTCGGTTGTCTCCCAGGACAACTCGAGCAGCATCACCAACGCCAGCATTGTTATGCCTAGTGGCGCAGATCCTACCTGGATGCGAGTTAGCCCGATAGCGAAACATCGCGTGACGTCCCTCGATCTGCTGTCAAAAGACGAGGAAACCCCAGGACAGGCCCGACACGCCGTTGGAACATGCAGAGAAGATTCCAGGGGCTGGCAAATCTCCGGCGAAAACCAACATTGTTCAATTTCTCTCTGCATTTCATCACAGCTAGTTACATGGGATGCAAAGGCACGTCCATGATGGAAAACGAAAAAAGAGGAAGGGTGAGTATGACCACGCCTGGTGACTTATAGGAGGTCACTGGGGCGGGGCCTGGTCAAGTGCAAGGTGCTTTGTTTTCGTTCATGTAGTATGAGGTATATCTCAATATGGCGAAGAGCGAGACGCGATTGCCAGTACGAGTATATAACCCTGGGGCCATGTTGTTAAGTATTGTTGTGAATTTGGTTTTGAATCCAAGCCATGTTTCTTCAACTGACCAGTCCAGGCTCTCCAGTTCTAGGTTAAAGGCCTCTCTAGAGTAGGTTTTGAGGTCCCTAGATGTGACTGTTTTGTGACAGCCGGCCTTTTGTTTTAGCTTTTTGCAGGTACAGAATATCATATAATGATCATATAATGATCACTTAACCCCCATCGTACAGCACAAGTACAGTACAACATAGAAGTTGATTGGTTGATGATGTCTCAAGATACTCATTGTAGAGAATAAAGCATTGTTTGTGAAAGGTGAAAGGTCAGTATCATGGCAGCAGCCAGAATTGACCACTTGTATTAATGACTTGGTCAGCCGTTCAACTTCAAGTGCAACTTCCTGATGGTCATGGCCAGGTTAAACCACTAGGGGGCCCCCGGGGCAAGAAAGTGTTATGGGCCCCTCCTGTCCCCCTGGAGACAGACATAAGTAGGGGCTCCCTGGGAAGAAAAGTCTTCAAGAAACACCTCTGGAATACTAGTTTCTGGGGCCCTTTGATAAAGGAAAACAAAAGTGGGGCCCCTGTACTTCAAACAGTATGCTGGGGGCCCATTTAAATTGAAGTCATGCTTATATGGGCACATATGACCAGTGTTGTAGGACTCGAGTCCGAGTCATGGACTGATTTTCAGGACTCGTGACTCGACTTGGACTTGAGCACTGATGACTCGGACTTGGACTCGAGCATTGACTGCATTCGGAAGGTGCAGACAAGGACTCACTTGTTAATTGACAAATACAGTTATTTATGTATTCATTATTTAGTAACAGGCCCTAATCATTTGGCATAAGATATTGATGGCGAGTGCATTTGTTTGGCTATTGTGTCACAAAGTAAATAAAGTCCCTTTGAAATGGTGACCACTGTGTCATTTATGTTTAATGTAGACCTTTTTTATTTGTACAGTATGTCAGCTCTTTGACTGCCAGAGTGGAGTGGACTCAACCTCGATGACTCGGACTCGGACTAGGGCTCTTCTTTGGTGACTCAGACTTGGACTCGGACTCGAACACTGGTGTCTCGGACTCGAGATTTAGTGACTCGACTAGGGATGTTCGATATTGGCTTTTTTACCAATACCGATATACCGATATTGTCCAACTCTTAATTTCCGATACCGATATCAACCGATATCAACCGATACCGATATATGCAGGGTTTCCCCCCCCCCAAAAACGGAATCATTTCAGGTAATTAAAATTACATATCTCTTGTCGTGGAATTAGCACAACATTATGCATACTTTTGACAATAAATAAAATCAGAATTTGTTCTTACTTGCTTGCCTGGGTAAATAAAGGTTAAATAAATGTAAAAAAAATTAAAAAGATTTGAAAACCGATACCGATAATTTCCGATATCACATTTTAATGCCAATATCGGCCGATAATATCAGACATCCCTAGACTCGACTACAACATTGCATAATTTACAATTGAAATGAGTGAGACCTGGGGCCCCCGGGGTCATTTGCCCAATATGCCTGGTCGGTAATCCGGCCCTGCTGGTGGTAAACATCAGATATCTGCGATGTTATCGCCTGATGAGGACCGGCTGAACAGAACCCCGGTCAGAAGGAGGTTCTGCTGTGGAGCAAAGGAACAAGAGCGGGCCGGGCAGAACACAGCTGTGTTTGTTTCAACTGGCAGGACATCTGTCGTCGCTCCCACTCTGCCCTGTATACAAACTAATGATTGGCTTTGCACAGCCGCTTTGAAATGTTCCCAAATTGTTGACGAGGTCTCTTGATTGAGATCCAGGACCTTCATCAGACCAAACGGGAGACAGGCAACACACACACAAACACACGTTAGATTTATGTATTTGTATAAAGATTGTGTGAGATTTGTGTAAGTAATGTATTTTTAGCAGCCGTCATAGTTAGAGCCTTTCTAACATTTACACGCAGATAAATTCCGTGTACCATGAAAACAGACTTGTCTCTCAGAAACAAGGGTGTAACTGCAGCTATGGTTAACAGTTGGTTAATATAGTTATTTATGTTTACAATTTATATGCTTATTTTGTATAATAGTAATAATACACTCAATTGCTTTTCAATGTATTTCTTATTTGTTTTGTATAAGATATATATTAGTGGCGCACTGTTTTTTCTATTTTATTTGTGCAATTACCACATCTCACAAGAGTTGACACACCTGGTATCCGGTGACGTGTTTCCGCCTTCTCTCTCTGCGTTGGACCATGAACTTGAATGGTAATGGAATTACCTGGCGTTCTAATAAGTAAAGAACAATCCATCACGCCAACGAAACAAGACAATCTTCCAAGAAACTGACAGAAGACATACTACAGTAACGCATCGATGTTCTCATGTACTGGCACGCAGCCAATAAGGTATTGATTGATGGAGATAACAATTGTGGTATATGTATAGTGACGTTCCAACCATTGGTAATGGACTTGTGATAGTAATGGTATCTTTTGTATGCATTTGTACTCATACAGATTTTACGGTTTGGATGAAGGTTTGGATGAGGTTGGATCAAGCTTCTTCATTAAAATCAGTTCAAGAAATCAACTTGTGTTTTGCGTCGTGCCCGAGGATGTCACAAAGGGTGTCCATCTATATATATATATATATATATATATATATATATATATATATATATATATATATATATATATATATATATATATATATATATATATATATATATATATATATATATATATATAGTAGCTAAGGGGCTGCACAACCCTGACTGTATTGAGATATGTTAGATTAAACCACTACTAAAGAATATTAATAGCCAGACAGTACAGTTAGACAAAATGGCGGACACTCCATTGACTGTGCGGGGACAGGGATACAAGTTGAATAAGCATCATGTTTAATGTTAATAGCAAACATACATATTATTTATTACGGTTCTCCTTTAATACTAGAATGTCAGTGCAACAAAGTCAGCGGTAACGAATAGTTCCTAGACTACGGATACTCGACCGGTGGAGCTCTGAAGGGAGTGAGACGAAGCGAGGCGATACAGGGAAAAGCAAGATGGTAGCTGGAGACGGTTGGTTCTCTCTAGAGCTCCTGCTCCAGAGAAACTGTAGACTGGTCGGATAATCCTGTCGTCGCTGGGATAAGGGGTCTCGTACGGAACCGGTCCTTGTATTCCTAGCGCCCGATGGCAGGGTTAATAGCTATTAATCCAAAAGCCTGTTGGCATAGATGGTAGCTAGTTAGCTTCGTTTGTACGTGAAGCTAACCCGCAGACGGTCTCCAATGAGTAGTTATATCCAAACGGCGCTGGGTTTAACTATAAGTCTCTCCACGTTACTTCGCTTACACAAGTCACTATACTGTGCCAATAATGGCTCGACAATATTATAGTTGTATCTAAGTAGCCATTAGCTCTCTATAACGATACACCGCTATCGGTCTGTGTACAACTGCACCAGACGTCTTCACTCTCGCTCTGCTAGTTTTCCTGTTATGCTGCTGCTGCTGCTGCCCGTCGTCTACCCCACATACTCTATATATTAGTTCCATGTTGGACTCAGCCTGTTCACCTGTGCAGAATCAATGCGCTCGCTCTGGGCTTGTCCGGGCATGTCTGAACATGTCTAGAAAACATGTCTAGGGGGCGCGCGCCCTGGCGCCTACAGCGTCAAGAATGGGACACAATAAGGCGAACGAAGAATACTGTTAGGCAAACAGATGACGTAAAGATATATATCTTATATATATAAACAATATATAAGTTATACAAAATAATAAACGCAGTCTTTCAGTGTTAATCTGGACCTTCAGAACAGCCGCCCCCTAATTAGTCTGCACCTAATTAGTAAATAAAATGTGGGGCACAGATTAATATTAAGGATCAAGTCAACTTCTCCATAATGTGCTATGGGGAGTTGGAAATAATCTATAAGGTCAGTGGGTTATCGTCGTCGTCAGGGGGGTCAGGGAACGCAGGAAGTGGTGTCAACTTAGCTACTGGTCTGGTATAAGTCCGCCCTTGGACGATGACTTCTGCCGCTCTGACCTTCCCATCTGAACCATTAATTACTCTGCTCACACGGCCGGCTGGCCACGTAGCTCGGGGTAGTGACTGGTCTATTATCATCACGACGGTCCCCACGGTCAGGTTGTCCCTGTCTTTCACCCATTTCTGACGGGCTGGAAGGGAGGGTAAGTAGCGTAGGAGGAAGCGGGCCCAAGACTGTGTCTCCACATTCTCCGTCCGTTCCTCCCGTCCTGTCTGTACACCGTCTGAGAAAGGGCAGGGTCCGGCCGCCCCATCAAGAGGTAGTTTGGGGTGATGGGTTTGATGTCAGCTACGTCGCTTGGAACGTAGCCGAGGGGCTTGGAGTTCAGAACTCCCTCTTCTCGAGCCCTCAGGTAGGCCACTGATCCGTACGGCACTTCTGAGGCGTCGCTGAAGACGTGCAGGTCTGTCTGACACTTCTCCAGTCGCACGGTAGGGGGGAAGTAACTCTGCGAGATGGCCACCTCGCGGAGTAAGACAAGTTCATCCTCCCACTCTCTCCATGTGGTAGCTAGGTGCTCGGGTATGGGGTCTTCCCAGCCCTGCTCCTTGGCTCACAGTTCTCTCACCAGCATCTTCGCCCGGGTGGTGTAGGGGAGAATACACCTTATGGGGTCGTACTGGCTGGCGAGTGTTCGGTACACACTCCGCCGAGTGGTCAGTCTAGTCGTGGACGTCTCCTGATCCGTCCTCAGAGGTGTGTGTCGGTAGTGAAGCGAGTCCGTCTTGAAGCGCCAGACGAGGCCCAGGGTCATCTCTTGCGCTTCGCCTGGGGTGTGCGCCATCCAGGTCTTGCTGCTCGCGTCCTTGGTCTCTGGGGGGAGGTGCCGGAGAACTTGAGGGTCGCTACTGGCCCACTGTCGGAGGTTGAATCCATCTTTGGCTAATGAAGCCCGTAGCTTCATTAGGATGCTCTCTGCTTCTTCTGGCGTGGATACGCTCTGTAGGTAGTTGTGCGTCGCTCCCTTAGGCAGATGCAGAGTGGGCATCCCGAAGAGGGGGCCCTGGAGCGTCCACCCCAGTCGGGTCTTAACCGCGGCTGGGCATCCTCTGGGTCCGATGTGGACCGCCTCGGTTGTGACAATGAGGTCCGCGTGGTCGGAGCCAATGAGTAGGGTCGGTGTAGCTCCGCTGATGAGCGGTATGGGCAGTTGGCGTAGGTGGTCGTACTTTTCCCTCAGCTGTGGGATGGGGTAATCATAGCGTGACAAACCTATGTTGTAGCTCGTGAACGCCTTGCTGATGCTGTACCGCTTCTCAGGCTGGTCGATCGCTGCAATGGTGAACGAGACGTTTTCACCTTTGATTGTCTGTAAATCTTGATGAATGGTACGGAGTAGGCTTGGGCGGTATGACTTTTTTCATACCGTTATACCTTGATTGCCTAATACCGTGGTGCACGGTATATGACGGTATGATTTTCATTCATCAGTGGGGGGGGGGGGGGCAACCCAACCCGAGTTACCAAGTAAACAAATCATCGTCAGCTCTCAGAATGGTAGTCCCGCACCGGTAGAAGCCTGCACCGTTTTAGCATTAGCATCTAGCCATGGCAGACTATTTGATTCCTTAAGGGCTAGAAATTGCCTGGGTTTTGGTATGCTCCCGAAATGCTCCCGTTGTTTGGCTACTTCTATGTGCAGTGAAAACTACTCGAATGCTTTATAACCTAGTCATTGATCTAAGATTAATCTAAGATTAGCCGCAGAGCTAACGCTAGTTAATGTGAGCTAACGCTAGTTATTCAAGCTCAGTAGCTCACAGAGAGAGATAAACAGCTGACAGCGGATAGTACAGGACGGTACAAATACAATAAAAAGGCGGGTGGGGGCTGTTGTGTAAACCTTGTACTCTTTAGTTCACATATAATAAGAGACGGATTATTTGCTTGCTCCACCAGTGCACCACTCGACAACAACACACACCAACTCTCGTCACAACGCTTTACGGTATTTTCACAGCACTGTCGCAACATTACCGTAAAACGTGAACACCGTTGTGACCCACTCGCTCCACTAGAGCGGTCTCGCCCTCTGCTGGCGCATGTGTGCACTACACTCAAAACTCTGTTTCACTGTTATAGAAACTGAAGCGCATCTGTGATTTTGACGGTGACGGACGGTATTGAATCAATACCGTCGGTATCTCTAAATACCCCGGTATACCTTAATACCGCCCAAGCCTAGTACAGAGGGTCATGGTCTCCTCTGGGCCCTGCAGGTCCAACTGGGTCGCGGCGGAGGCGAGGAGGAGTGTCTTCTCCGACCCGTCGTCGAGGACGGCGTAGGTGTCGAGTACCTTGTCCCTGTGGCTGAGGAGTACTCGTACTACCTTGAGGAGCACTCTGGGGCTCCCACTATTCGCGGGGTCGATGTGGAGCACTTCTGTTCCCGAGTTGCTTTGTAGAGCTGATCTTCGCTTGTGGGCCTCGCGCAGTGCTTCGCAGTAAGCGGCGTCCTGCTTGTTAGCCTTAATCCACTGATTCATTTCGGCGGGGGTCAGTTTCTTGTATGCGTCGCACTGTGACAGCCAGTGTCCGCTGTGGCAGTAATTACATGTGATCTTCCATTCCTCTTTGGCGGGGGGGTTGTGACTCTTCTGTTGTGACACCGACTCGGCCTGGTACATCACTGTGATGGGCCTACTTTGGTCTTCTGGTGGGCGCTTGTTGCTCTCGTGCAGTGCTTCGAGGTGAGCGCCATCACACTTGCCACACTTCTTCTTAAGGCGGCATTCTGCTGCCATGTGGCCGCACGCGCAGCGGAAGCAGCGGCGGTTATCTTTAATCCACTGACTTACTTCGGCGGTGGTCAGTTTCTTGAATGCGTCACACTGTGACAGCCAGTGTTCGCTGTCGCAGTATTGACATGCGATCTTCCATTTCTCCTTGGCGGGGGGGTTGTGACTCGTCTGCCGTGACACCGACTCTGCCTGGTGCATCACTGTGATGGGCCTGCTTTGGTCTTTAAACCTCCTCGGTCCCTCTTTAATGTTCGAGCCACCCCATGCGAAGGTGTCAATTCTTAGGCTGCTAACCTCCCTGGCTAGGAAGTCAGCGAGATCCAGCAGTGACTGTTCTGGGCCATTCGGGTCACGGTAGTTTCGTTGCCGCCGAAAGCGTTCTTGGCGGAATGGGGGGAGCTTCTCCAATATGCGCTCCACATTGGAGTTGGCGTACAACTCGTACATCCCCTTCTCTCGTTGGGACCCGAGCATCCCTACTAGGGACTGTACCTTGACGGATAAGTCGTCCAGGGCTCGGTTGTCTCTAGCCGGGGGGAGACGTTCGATCTCACGTATCTCCTGAATGACATAATCCCACGTACGTCCGTAACGTGCGTCGAGGGCAACCAGGGCGTCAGAATAGGGAGTTTGTGAATTGGAGTATGCCAGCGCTATGTTGTGCGCTCTAGTTACCTTGAGGTGCTTAAGGAGAATGGCATACTTGTATGACTCGTCCTGTACTCCGGACATAATTGTCTCTAGGCACATACGCAGCTCGGTATACTGCACTCGGTCTTCTCTTGTGAAGTCTGGGAATGTGGGCGTCCCAATGTAGTGTGCCATGGATGGCTGCGACACTGACGCACATGGGGGGAGAGGCATCCGCGGCGAGTCTCCCTGTACGTTGGGTCGTTGGTTCGTGCTGGGCGGGAACCAGGGGCGGGGTTCCCAGGCACTATTCCTCTGTGCCGTCTGGTGCTCGAACTCCCCACTGGGACGTGTTGGGGGTTCATAACGCAGCGTGTCGGGACTGAGACCGGGGCTGCGCTGAGCCTCCTGGTCTGAGATGGGGTAGTGCGGGTGGGCTTTCTGTCCTCCCTCGTCCTCCGTCAGGCTTTGTAGTCGCTCGGCTAGCTGCTCTGCAACGTAAGCAGGTTCTTCCCGTAGGCGGGGTCCCGTGTAGCTTTGTCGGGGAGGGGAGGGTGCCCTCGACCCTTGTCGTGATGATCTCCGGGAGCTCCGGGTGGAAGAGTGGGGGGTCACCCTCTGGAGCGCTTGCTCCATCATTTGTGCTTGTAGGCGGTCTCGTTCTGCCTCGCGCTGCGCATTGGCGCAGTCTCGCTCCATGGTTTCTTGAGCCTGGAGGCGCCTCTCTTCCAGTCTGAGATGTATCGCGGCGTCAGCCTGGAGGCGACTCTCTTCCAGTCTGAGATGTTCGCGCTCACTCTCTCGTTGCGCCTGGAGGCGGTCACGCTCACCCTGGATGCGGTCACGCTCACTCTCTTGTTGCGCCTGGAGGCGGTCACGCTCACCCTGGAGGCGATCCCTTTCCGCCGAAGCGGTTATCGTGGCGATCAGGACTTGCGCTAGCCTCTGGTCGGCCTCGCTTGGGGATGACGCTGATGATGGTGATTTGGAGTTGGCAGGGCTTGGCGGTGACCTGGTCTTCTTACGCGCTCCGAGGTCCCTCTCGGAGGCGCTGTACTCTGTCTTCTCCCGCGCTCCGAGGTCCATCTCGGGGGCGCAGTACTCTTTACTTTCATGCGCTCCGGAGTCCATCTCGGGGGCGCGGTGTTCTATGGGTTAATGCACTCCGAGGTCCACCTCGGGGGCGCGGTGTTCTATGGGCATAGTCAAGTCATGTCCCGCTTGTCCCCCCCGTGAGCTAAGTCAGTTTCACTTAAACTAGCTTGGGTCTCTACATCTGGGGTTGACAGGTCGATAAGGTTGGGCATACTTGAGCTACCAATGTTATCCTTGCTTAGCGTCCTCGTGGATAAGCTAGGAGGTAAATCTACAGCGTAGCTCTCCAAGTGGGGAGGGGGCTGACGCTGGCGCCTAGAGCGCTCTAATGGGGGAGAGCCGATTGGAGAGTGTCCGCCGCTGGCCATATTATCACTAATATGATTATTATTACTGATACCCTCCGGCTCGAAGGACCAATTGTAGCTAAGGGGCTACACAACCCTGACTGTATTGAGATATGTTAGATTAAACCACTACTAAAGAATATTAATAGCCAGACAGTACAGTTAGACAAAATGGCGGACACTCCATTGACTGCGCGGGGACAGGGATACAAGTTGAATAAGCATCATGTTTTTTTTTTTTATCCACTTTTTCTCCCATTTTTCTATATTTTCTCCCATCCCAATTTCGTATCATCCAATTCAACCCTCCCCTGTCACGAACGCTGTTTCTTGCCTCCCACAAGCCGGCTGCAATGTGGACTAAGTCATACATAGCACAAGTCCCCTCCGGTACTTGAGGTAACAGCAGTCGCATCTTTTCACCTGCGCAGCTCGATCTCTCAGTGGCGAGGAGTAACGCGTGGGAGGCTCACGCTGCCCCCGACACTTCCTGATTCTACTGCGCAGGCGCACCAACCGACCTGTAGGAGTCGCTGTCCACAACGCCCGATCCCCACCCATCAGTTTCCCACCCCTTAATACGGCCAATGTGTATTAGTATGAACGACCAGCTAAACTGAAAGCAATGTGGAGCGCTGGGCTCGAACAGGCAAGCCCAGCGTCTCCGTCATTCGTGGCGAGCGCCTTGCCCACTACGCCACGTAGCCGCCGAATAAGGATCATGTTTAATGTTAATAGCAAACATACATATTATTTATTACGGTTCTCCTTTAATACTAGAATGTCAGTGCAACAAAGTCAGCGGTAACGAATAGTTCCTAGACTACGGATACTCGACCGGTGGAGCTCTGAAGGGAGTGAGACGAAGCGAGGCGATACAGGGAAAAGCAAGATGGTAGCTGGAGACGGTTGGTTCTCTCTAGAGCTCCTGCTCCAGAGAAACTGTAGACTGGTCGGATAATCCTGTCGTCGCTGGGATAAGGGGTCTCGTACGGAACCGGTCCTTGTATTCCTAGCGCCCGATGGCAGGGTTAATAGCTATTAATCCAAAAGCCCGTTGGCATAGATGGTAGCTAGTTAGCTTCGTTTGTACGTGAAGCTAACCCGCAGACGGTCTCCAATGAGTAGTTATATCCAAACGGCGCTGGGTTTAACTATAAGTCTCTCCACGTTACTTCGCTTACACAAGTCACTATACTGTGCCAATAATGGCTCAACAATATTATAGTTGTATCTAAGTAGCCATTAGCTCTCTATAACGATACACCGCTATCGGTCTGTGTACAACTGCACCAGACGTCTTCACTCTCGCTCTGCTAGTTTTCCTGTTATGCTGCTGCTGCCCGTCGTCTACCCCACATACTCTATATATTAGTTCCATGTTGGACTCAGCCTGTTCACCTGTACAGAATCAATGCGCTCGCTCTGGGCTTGTCCGGGCATGTCTGAACATGTCTAGAAAACATGTCTAGGGGGCGCGCGCCCTGGCGCCTACAGCGTCAAGAATGGGACACAATAAGGCGAACGAAGAATACTGTTAGGCAAACAGATGACGTAAAGATATATATCTTATATATATAAACAATATATAAGTTATACAAAATAATAAACGCAGACTTTCAGTGTTAATCTGGACCTTCAGAACATATATATATTAAGGCTGTCAAAGTTAACATGGTATTAACGCGTTAACGCCCGATTCTATTAACGCCACCATTTTTTTTAAACTCACGATTAACTTTTAAGAACATTTTATTTTTTTACTAGACTTCACTCAGGTGTATTATTGATGCTCTCATTGATACTATGTTTGTTTCTGAAGTGTGTGTGTGTGTGTATGTGTGTGTGTGTGTGTGTGTGTGTGTGTGTGTGTGTGTGTGTGTGTGTGTGTGTGTGTGTGTGAGAGGGGGGGGGTGATTACTCAGCCCTTGTGTGGGTGAATGTAACAAGTTCCTAACGTTTTCTTTCCCCTACTATTTCATGCACACTTTATTCATTGTTTTAAATTATTATTTTCTTTTAAGTTATTTTGTGCATCACTCTGTTTTGAATTTGATGCAAATTTGCAATGCATGACGGTCATCCTTTTGTTTTGTGTTAAATGGCTGCATAAAGCAAGCATTTGTTGACTCTCATGTTGATAAGAGTATTAAAACTTGGAACTTGAAAAAGATCAGTTTAAGGTAGATAAAAAAATTAAAAAGCTTTGCGATTAATCGCGAGTTAACTATGGACAATCATGCGATTAATCAGATTCAATATTTTAATCGATTGACAGCACTAATATATATATATATATATATATATATATATTAAGGCTGTCAAAGTTAACATACTAGTAACGCGTTATCGCCCGATTCTATTAACGCCACTATTTTCTTTAACTCACGATTAACTTTTAAAAATTATTATTATTATTATTTTTTTTTTACTAGACTTCACTCAGGTGTATTATTGATGCTCTCATTGAGAGGGGGGGGTGAGAGAGATGAGGAAGGGGCAAGAGAGAAAGAGAGCTGGGAGAGTGTGTGTGTGAGAGAGAGAGGGGGTGTGTGATTACTCAGCCCTTGTGTGGGTGAATGTAACAAGTTCCTAACGTTTTCTTTCCCCTATTATTTCATGCACACTATATTCATTGTTTTAAATTATTATTTTCTTTTAAGTTATTTTGTGCATCACCCCTTTTGTGTTAAATGGCTGCATAAAGGCAAGCAAGCATTTGTTGACTCTCATGTTGATAAGAGTATTAAAACTTGGAACTTGAAAAATAGTCTGACGTATACAGCGAACAGGTCTATTGCTGGATCTTGAGTCATATTTGATCGACAACGTTGAGTCTAAAAGTTAGATCTGAATTTCGTTCGACTGTACAGGCTCACATACTACTGCTAGATGTACGATAATTATCGTATTTGTACGATAAAAGCAGCTTGCTCGTTGTTACAGGCACAGCAACAGCCCATTGGGAACAGGACTGAAACAGAGACGTATAGAGGCTGCTAGAATGCTAAATCTGAGTGTTATTTTCAGCTAAATACTTCAAGGACATGTTATGGGGACCTCAAAGACCCCTAACTTGTTGAAAAGAACTAGAATATGTCCCCTTTAATATTTGTCTGAGAGTGCCAGCCAGGCGTGTGTGTGTGTGTGTGTGTGTGTTTTCAGGCTTAAGTGACTTGTGTTCCTTGGATCATAGCGACCACATACAGTACAACAACACCACACACTGTCCTCTGTCTTGGTTTGCAGCCAAACAACATGGACTTTGACAATGTATTAAATTAATTATTTACAGGAAGCCATGTGAGATGGGAGCAGCCAAGCGCTGGAAGAATTTTAGTTGTTGCTGGTAATGAGTCTGGTAGCCTAAACCAGGCGTGCATGTGTGTGTGTGCGTGTGTGTGTGTGTTCAACAGTCAACTTTCTAATTCATCACGGATACTGAATCAATACATCAATATACACTCTCTGTAGCTCTTTCCCTCATACACACACACTCACACACACACTGGGACCATAATTCCTACCGGGAATTTGACTCAGCCAGGCCGACAGAATATAATCATAACCGCGGAACGCATTTATAACGGATGCTGAGGGGGGGAATTAAACGAAAAGAGAGGGGGGGGGGGGGGGGGGGGGGGGGCAAATTAACGAGCAGAAATGACTCGACGGTTAAGTTTGCTGAACAACTCACAGTTTAGCAGGGCAGCACAGACCACAGATCAGATCACCATGGTAACAGACGAAGAAAGTGCCAACACAGCCAATAATCCCAATGCCTGATGCTGCACGGCGGCAGTTTTAAACGACAACATTATATATTGTCCCTACCTTAGATGCGCCGCGCCTGCTGCATGCATCCCACAACTTCATCTCCAAATGTGGCCTTTCTCTCCGGGTTGGCGCTGATGAAGGTCTTTATTAGGGCATCAATGTCGATGCGGTGGCGGTCACATAATCTTCTTTTGTTGAGGCTTCCCAAAAAAGACTGACATTTATTTTTGCCTAATTTGGAGAGGTGGTCAGCTTTGTGTGAAATGTCTCTCTCTAGCTTAAGTTGTAGCTACAGAGCCGCCGTGTGTTACGACAACAAAGAACACGTTAAAACCAACAGATACAGGTGATTAGTTCCTCCCTGACGTAGTGACCTTACAATGTTTACAAAGTTTCTTACATGTAAAAACGACATATTGGAATAATCGAGAACATCTAAAGCATTCTTTGATATAGGGAACATTCTGGAATAACAGCAATACGTGGCCAGACATACTATCCTTACATCCATCTCGAAAGTCATGGAAAAAATAGTATACGAACAGATCGAAAAGTACCTCGCGGAAAAAAATCTAATCTACGAATTCCAATCTGGCTTCAGAACATCCCACTCCACTGACACATGCCTTCTCTACTTGAACGACCACATCAAACAAGAGGTGGACGCGGGCAAATACTGCGGCATGGTCATGCTGGACCTACAAAAGGCCTTCGACACTGTCAATCACACCATTCTGATTGACAAGCTAAAAGCAATTGGTTTTGATAGTTTATCAGTGAGCTGGATACAATCCTACCTGGAGGGGAGGGAACAGATGGTGGAAGTAAACGGTACCCTATCCCCCCCCCCTCACAGTGAGCTGTGGTGTTCCACAAGGAAGCATACTAGGACCGCTACTATTCCTAATTTATGCAAATGACATGTCGTCAGCTTGTGACTGCAACTTGTTCCTGTTTGCGGACGACTCAGCCCTGCTGGTCTCTGACAAGAACAAGTTACAGGTTGAAAAAGCCCTCAGCTCGGAACTAGGCAAAATCTGCATATGGCTCGCCGACAACAAACTATCATTACACATGGGCAAAACAGAGTCCATTCTCTTCGGTTCAAATAACAAACTCAGCAAGACCGACGGCTTCTCGGTTACAGTGGGTGACAATATTATCACAAGGAAAGATGAAATTACCTACCTGGGTTCCATCCTAGAGGCTAATCTTTCCTGTGACAAAATGGCATCCAATGTAATAAAAAAAGTCAACCAACGAACGCGATTCTTGTACCGGATCTCCTCTCTGGTAAACAAGAATACCCTGAAGACTCTAGCAGGAGCACTCATTCAAGGGTACTACGACTATGCTTGCACCTCATGGTACCAAAGCACCTCAAAGGCACTAAAAAACAAATTACAAACATCTCAAAACAAGCTAGTCAGACTACTACTTGACCTGACTCCTAGAACCCACCTCACCCCTGCCCACTTTGACAACCTAGGATGGCTTAGAGTAGACGACAGAGTACAGCAACTTGCAATGGGCCTGGTCTACAAGATACACTACGCGACCAAGGTACCCATGTACATGTCAAAATACTTCCCAAAGGTCAGTGAATACCACGATCACAACACCAGAGGGAGCTCCACAAATCATGTAAAACCCAGATTCGGCTCAAACAAGGGACTAAACACGTTTCGCAATTATGCCACATCAATGTGGAACGCCCTACCCAAAGCTGTAAAGGAATGTGAATCACTACCCACCTTCAAAAACAATCTCAAAAAACACCTACGTGAGACTGCAATTCGAAACTGGCCCCTACAAATGTCCTAACCTAGTTGTACAGTAAATGACCAAGTAAGGCTTTGTCAATATTCCAATGTACAGTGTAAAATGTGTGTGTGTCCCCTTCCCAACCCCCCCCCCCCCCCCCCCCACCTCCAATGTACAGCCCTCACCCAACCCACCCAACCCCACCCCACCCAACCAACCTCCTCCAATGTACAGTTTCTATGCCAAATGTATATACACTCCTTTTCTGGACACTTTTGTATCACAAACAGTACTGTATTTGCAAATCTGATATGTCATAAATGTATAGATGTAGCAGTACTGTCTATCTGTATGTCATGTATGTCATATATGTTATGATGAATTGAAAATGGGGGACCCTGATGTAAACAAGACGAAAGTCTTTCTCTGGTCTGCATCCCCTTAACAATTGTATGTATTGAGCTGTACTGTACTGTACCCATTCTGCAATCTGTTAATAAACTTTTCAATCAATCAATCAATCAACCAGAAGCCCTTCGGGGAATAACCAACAGCATCTAGCTGCAGAACCACATCACAGCAGCGGCCGGCTGGAATAATATTCTTCACAACGGATCATCGCCCACCCCTGGCCAGGGGAAATGCTGCTTATACGTATTTAAAAACTGCTTTTTATTAATTGGAAATATTTCCACTACTTCTCCAATTTATACTTTAGATGTTTAAGCATAGCAAAGCTCTTTTAAGATCTAAGTTAATGTTCTCTTCCTTTTACTTGTATTTTTTCTTCTGTTTTCTCTGATTTATTGAGGTTCTCTTTTCAGTTCAATACCTCCATATTATTCATGGGTTATTATAAATTACACAAGTTCATATAAAATGTAAGTGATTAGGGCATGATAATTGAAGCTTATTTTTGGTCTTTATATTTAGTTTTATCTTATTTTAATTTTTATTTAACGGGAAAGTGGCCAAGCCACAGTCGACATTCTACTTATGGTAGAATTTAGAGTGTTAGATCCTATGGTATAATGTTAAGGATAATTGGATCATTCTGGGATATCCGGTGGTGTAAGGGAGGGAGTCATACGCAAAGGTTGTGTTCATGGAACACAATCCTGTACGACTCTCGGTGGGAGGGGAGGGAAGGGGATTTTTATTTGTATATATGTATGTTTTTAAGCTCGGCTCTCAACGGGACCTCACTAGTTGGATGTATATCTATTATTGCCTCGCACTCCAGAAGCATTACCAAAAACTACACTACAACATGTATAGATTATGGCTAGTTTGAATATAATGATCTGGAACACCGGGGGAATAAATAACCAACTCAAACGCAAAAGCGTGCTCACACTGATGAAAGAAGAACAGGTGGACATTGCTCTGCTAAGCGAAACGCACATTCTAGAGAAAGACATAGATAAATTAGCGGACAACACATATCATAATATTAGTCACTCTTCTATTGGTACGAGAACTCGGGGTGTAGCCATAGTCGTTAAACGTAAGTTGAATATTGAATTAAAGGGAGTATGGTCTGATGTAGAAGGTCGGATAACTATAGCTAAGATTGTACACAAGAACAGGAAAATAGCGTTGGTAGCGGTATACGCCCTAAATTTGTACGAAGAGGATTTCTTCACTACACTAACCAATGCAATGTTAGACATTCCCGATTACTCATTTATAATAGGTGCGGATTTTAATGCCATTTGGAACCCAAGGATGGACAAATCTTACCTCGCCTTTTCCAGCGAACAAAAGAATTCATCTAAGGCATTAAAGGATTGGTCGAAGATTACAGGTGTAAATGACTTATGGCGATTACTTAATCCTACGACCCGAAAGTACTCTTGTCGATCTGCGAGACATAACACATTATCCAGAATAGATTATGTCTTTGCATCACAGAGACTATTTGATAATTATGAAGTGGAAATTATACCCAACGCACTATCAGATCACTGTTATTTACTCCTTAAAGGAACATTTGGTATACTATCCTCCCGAGCCCCAAGATGGCGATTTAACTCTATGCTGCTTAATAACAAGGAATTCATTACACAACTCAAAGAAGCTCTTATAGTATTCCAACGGGAGAATGCAAACTCGGTGCAAGACCCCAGAATAATATGGATGTCGGTAAAGGGAATGATCAAAGATTTCACTGATAGCTTTTCCTCCAAAATGCGCAAGAATCAATACACAAAACTGGCTGAGCTGGAAACGCTTTACTCAACGTTATTTAATTCTCTAAAATACAACAACTCAACTCGACTAGAGAATCAAGTTAACGTACTAAAAATAGAGATCAATGCCATATACAGACAACAATCGGAAATACAAATACGCAGCACAAGACAACAGCAGTACTCCCAAGGTTCTAAACCTAGTCACCTATTAGCCATGCGATTAAGAATTAATGCAAAATTTGCAGATATAACTACCATTAGAGCACAACAAGTACTTGAAACAGACCCTGTAAAAATAAACGATACATTTAAAGAATTCTACTCCGACTTATATAAATCAGAAACGACCTTCGATCAAAACAAAATGGACACATATCTTAATCAAATTATTCTCCCTAAACTTTCAGAGGATGACGCTAAACAGTTAGAAACACCGATCACACTAGAGGAACTCAAGAAGGCCATATCTGAAATGCAAAGTGGTAAGGCTCCTGGAAGAGACGGTATCCCATCAGAAATTTACCTTTCTTGTTGGGACATAATTGGCCCCTTATTACTAAATATGATCTTATACTCAGTCAAGGAGGGGAACTTCCATAAGAATGACAATATTGCACTCATAACAGTCCTCCTTAAAAAAGACAAAGACCCCAACGAGTGCGGTAGTTATAGACCTTTAAGCCTCCTCGGAACCGATATCAAACTGTACTCTAAGGTATTAGCCATCAGATTACAAAAGCATAGTTCACCCGGACCAAACTGGCTTCATAAGAGGCCGCCTGATCACTGATAACATAAGACGAATACTGCACGTACTAGATGCCGACAAGGATGACGCCATACCTAAGGCGATGCTGTCCCTGGATGCTATGAAAGCCTTTGACAGGCTGGAATGGTCGTATCTATGGGCAGTATTAGAAAGGATGGGGTTAGGAAAAGGATTCATTGATATGATTAAAGTATTATACAAAGACCCATCGGCCATGATTACAACAGGTACAATCATCTCCAAAATATTTCCGGTATCACGCTCAGCCAGACAGGGTTGCCCTCTTAGTCCCGGACTATTCGATCTATCATTAGAGCCTTTAGCACAATATATAAGACAATCCCAATCCATAGAACCAATCGTAATCAAGGGCACACAACATAAAATTAGTTTATATGCGGACGACGTAATATTGTTCATGCAAAACCCCAACACCACATTGCCTCATCTGCTCAAGTTGATTGAGAACTTTGGTGATTTATCGGGATTTAAGATAAATTGGCCGAAGTCGGCTTTCCTTCCACTTAACACCCCTGCAAAAAAAGATATAACCCTCCCAGGAGAGATACATATGGTAAAACATTTTAGATGCTTGGGAGTGGAAATATTCCCCACCATAAGACAAACGGTGAAGCACAATTACACTTATTCAATAACAATGCACTCTTAATTGAAAAACGACGTATAAGATTCCCTATATGGGAAGAGCAAGGCATACACTCATTAGGGGATGTTTTTAACAAACAGGGTTTTTGTAGTTATGGAGAAATATGCAACAAATTTAATCTCACCAAGTCCACATGGCTTTTTTACATACAGTTACGGCTATGTTTGAAGTCTCACGGTGTTCCATTAGACATACCAATTGAACACCACAGATACCACAAATTCTTCTATGAAAGAGAGACATCGAGAGGTTTTGTTTCAGATTTTTATCATCAATTACTAACGTCCTCGTATGAAACCCTCCAACTAGACTCTGCCTGGAGGAGGGATATACCAGACCTGGAAAGTGACTTTGATTGGCAAGGAGCCTGGGCAAATGTCCGACTTACATCAAGGAACCCAGACCATCAACAAATCAATCTTAACTATATTCACAGGACATACTTGACTCCTATAAGATTGAGCAGAATGGGTCTTAAACAAGACTCCAAATGCTCCCAATGTACAAATGGGGACGAAGGGACATTTATGCACATGTATTGGGACTGCCCACCAGTTAAGACATTCTGGAAGGATGTGACCCAACAATTATCAAAACTCGTATCTTGGAATATACCTGGGCCCCGTTCCCCGTACCTGGATAACTGAGTTAGCCGGATAACTTTCGGTTAAGTCTGACTTAAGCCGGACTTTCCGGCTCCCCGTACCTGGATTGTCCAAATCACCATGACAACAGATCCAAAAGTTTGAGCCTGGTCGAAAGCAGGGTTTAAGTTCAAGTTAGCCGGATGAAGCACAGCCACGCCCCCGCAAAGAAAGTGACAGCGCGTTTCCTGAAATTATTCCCACAGTCTAGGATCTGCGTTATACCATTCTGAATTACGTTTTTGTGCTCCATTCTTCCAGAGGGGTCTTTTGAAATGTAAAATAGACCCAAAATGCTGATACTAAATTCACTTTGTCCTAAATAATGCACGTTATATACCGTGGCGCTCGCTCGGTGCGATGTACACATTATGTGGTTATTCTAAACACGGGTCTCTCGTTCATTAATGTATAAACAATGTATTTAACCCATCTGGCACAGTGGCGCAGCGGTAGTGCTGAATCCTGGCAACCCGGCGACCGGGGTTCGAAACCCCGTGTTTCCAATATATTTTTTTGGAATATAATATTAATGATTATACGCAAAGGTAGCATAGTTTTAAGTTAAAATATTATAAATCTACATGCATTGAGGATGTCATTCTTTATATAGCTCTCAACGTGCACCAAATTGAATTATTCCTACATTGCAATTTGCAAAAAGAAGGACACGACCAGGTTTCGAACCCCGGTCGTCTGCGTGAAAGTCAAAAGAAGAACCCGTTACACCACAGGGGAGATAAGTAAAAGAACGACCATACATCAATCAATGGGCAAGAGAGCCGTATCGTTATTCTGTATAACAGTTTACCTAATGATTTTCGCTAGCAAGATCACATTTGATTATTCAATCCAGCAGGCAAGTTTAAAGAAATATAATCTGATTGATTGAGGTAATGAGGGACTTAAAATTAGCCTATAGATAACGCATTTAACTTGTCGGCGAGGCGATTGAGCCGTACTGCAATATGTTACTAAAGTTTTAAATCAATTAATCAATCAATGCCGCTAGAGAATCAGGATCTCTGCTCTCGACACTTGCTGCCTTCTCGGCTGAGGCGGGCACGCGCACTTATCCTGGGTCTCAAGTCTGGCTTGAGTTAACGAGACTGAATCCACCTTCGAGGAACAGGAAAATCCCGGCTTCAAACATCGGGTTAACTGAATCTGGATAATGACATCTTGATCGACTTAGTTGAACCAGGTACGGGGAACGGGGCCCTGTACACCCCTCGGTATTACTATTGAATGATGTTTTTGAGTTTGCAGTAAATCCACAGCTAAAGAGATTGGTTTTATCGGGTATCACAGTAGCTAAAAAGCTGATCGCATCACGCTGGTTTCAACCGGAAAAAATTTGCCGGAAAGAAATATCTACAGCAAGAATTCTGGGTCTCAATGAATCCAAAATGTGGTTAGAAGTGGTGGAGAGAATAAAAGCTAGCTTATAATGGTAGTGTCTGGTTAGGTGCGAGGGATAATGGAGGTACTATCCAAGGTGGGGTCCGGGAGGGGGGGGTTCGAGCTGGAGCATATGTGTGTAGGTTTTTAGATAACAGGTATTAGGGGTATATCCTATATAAGACAATTAACTAAAATATGATTTCATTGGATGTGCACTGACAACTAATGCTTGTATATCTTATCGTGTGTTGTCATGTTTGTTTATGTGTTTGTTTAAAAAATTATAAAAAAATTATAAAAAAATAAAAATAAAAAAAAGTTTCTTACATGTTGCTGTTTTATTTTGAATGTTTATCTTTTTATTTGTTTCCATTAGTGTCTCAATTGAAATAAACAAATTAATGAATTAAATTAATTTGTTTTTGGATAACTTTATTTATTCTTGGGTAGGAATGCTAATATGACGTTACATGTTACCTATTTGTTCACTATAATAGAATTCAACTATTCTACTACTACATAACTACTACATAACTGCAAGTATAACAGGGAAAAGTTTAAACAAAAACAAAACATGCAACTGTAGAAAAGCTTCAAATCACAGCAAACTTTATTTAAAGAAGAGTGCTTCATATGTGTGTGAACTCTGTGGAAAGGTGATGGGCAAATCATTTACTCTCTTTTAAAACTCTTGAACTAAAAAAACAAACATCTGGAATTTACTATTCAATGAACAGAAATAAGAAAAAAGTAAAATTGTAATTAGTTTAATTACAGCAACCAACA
Organism: Notolepis coatsorum; assembly: GCF_963971535.1. Classification (NCBI taxonomy): domain Eukaryota; kingdom Metazoa; phylum Chordata; class Actinopteri; order Aulopiformes; family Paralepididae; genus Notolepis; species Notolepis coatsorum. Next base: position 87,602,628 of record NC_140168.1, read on the forward strand.
CTGTCTATAGCTAATTTCACTGTTCATAACAACTGCAGGGGGTGCATTTGTATATAACTCGCCATTTTATACAGTCAACAGCTGCAAAAAGAATTCTGATTGTATACAAGTCAATAGGAAAATGACCCAACTTCTCGATTTCTTAATCTTTATGCTTTCTTTCTTTATGAGTTTATGCCTGGTCTCAATCGCTAGTTCCAAGTCTTCTTCAAGTCATAGTAGATGATAAAATAACTTTTAGCAGCATCTCTGACTAGTGCCTTTTTGTGTGTCTTTCCCTCTCTGCACCACCCTTTCTCTTCATGTTGGAAAGCAGTGCTCCACGGAGGATTATCTAGCTACAAACATCAATCTGACATGCCCGCGCAGGCGCGCTGCGCTGCCTCGCGCTGGGTGACAAAAGTTAACTCATTCCTGCCTGCGGAACGAACGTATATTAGAGAGCACATCTCCGCGCAACTAGAAACACTTATACTGACCGTGGCCTGCTTCGGATTTCAGTGGCCTGACTGTGGGCAACAAAATAATATAATAATTAGTGATGCACCGATGTGAAAATTGTGGCCGATACAGATAACCGATATTAATATTGCTGTTCTGGCCGATACCGATATTTACCGATGTCGATATCTCTGTATAGAAAACACTTTTTTATGATAATCAAATAAAGAGCTATTTTCCAAAACGCATAATTTTTTAACTTTTGTAACTTATTTTCAGAAATGACTGATATTTTGAAACTATTTAAGGCCAAAACATGTATATAACAAAAAAAAAAAAAATGTAATATCGGCCCTATCTTGATATCGGACCGATACCGATGTGTAAAAAAACGGCCATATCGGCCGATATTATATCGGCGGCCGATATATCGTGCATCACTATATAATATACAAATAAATAAAATTAAAAACATTGCCAGTCTGACAGGGCCAGGCCATGCCAGTCTGCCAGGCCGCTCCCGATGGTCAGTCCGCTAGCGCGTGCGCGCACACACACACACACACACACACACACACACACACACACACACACACACACACACACACACACACACACACAAACACACAAATGTTTGTAAAAAGAAATACGTTTGTTATTATTTGTAATGAAGTCTCCAATAGTTCAAGTTTCTTTATTAGTTGTCATACAGAAGTACAGAATACTTTTAATACTACAATTAATACCAACCAAACAACCAACAGAGTGAGCTATAGAGCTGTTGGTCGCAGCTTAAACAAGCATGTTCGGGCGGCCGGGTAGCGCAACGGACTAAGCGTCTGTCTACCAGCACAGAGACAGTGGGATCGAATCCAGCTGTGGTGCTTCCGGCTTGGCCGACCGTCCATACTAACACAATTGGCTGTGTTAGCGGGTGGGAACGCCGGCGAGAGCGGGTCCTGGACGCGTCTATTCGAAAGGCAACCAGTTTATGCTTCCGCGTTCGCGTTTTGCGCTCTGATTGGCCACTGCTGTTTCTGGTCGCACCAATCGTGTGACGGCAAGTTCTTTCGCCGGTTAAGCTTAGGCACTCTTTCGAAGTTGGTTAAGGTTAGAGTTTGTCTTAGAGCAGGGCGATAGAACGCCAGCCCTGATTCCAAACTCTAACCTTAACCAACTTCGAAAGAGTCGGCTAAGCTTAACCAATGATAAACGAGGCGTTAGGTAGTTTGCTGCTGGTCGAGGCGGAAATGGGCGCGTCACGCGATTGGGCGCACATGTCACATGACCAGAAACGTCAGTGGCCAATCAGATTCGCAAAACGCATAAACCGGTTGCCTTTCGAATAGACGCGTCCTGGACGTTGTAAACAGCGACTCCTACAGTTCGGTCGGGGCGCCTGTACGGCAAGGGAAGGATCTGGGAGAGGTAGTGTGACCTTCCACACGTTACACTCTCCCAGTGAGAGTCCGCGCTGCCAGGTGAAAAGAAGCGGTGGGCTGACTACACATGTGTCGGAGGAAGCATGTGATAGTCTCCGCCCTCCCAGATTGACGGTAGGGGGTAGAGTGCGCAACGACCAGGAAGGGGAGTGGGAATTGGCATAACGACTAACATTGGGATGGGAGAAAAACGGAAAAAGAAGGGGGAAAAAGATAATAAAAAAAAAACAAAAAAAGCATGTTCATGTAGTTGTTATTATTAGTTGTAAGAGGATATTTTTACACTGGAACTCTCCAATGAGACCAGTGACGCCTCCCACAAATGTCTAAGACTTAACCCTTTCACTGCCACACTACAGAAGGTTAACCCTTACTATCACACTACCGACGGCTACTGAAACGGTTAACCTGCTGTTGTGTGGCAGTGAAAGGGTTAACCTGCTGCTGTTTGGCAGTGAAAGGGTTAATGGTTAAACAGGTTATGTAAGGTGGCATGGCTACATTATAGAGGGTGGGGCTAACCTACACCAATGCAAAACTATACTCTACTGGGTCCAATGACACCTCCTGTGATTCTCTATAAGAAACGGTTCATGAGTTATTAAAGGGTGTGTGGCTAAAGTATAGGGGGCAGGCGTGGTCAACCTACTACACCAATGAAAAAAGGAACTCTATTGAGTTTTTGTGTGTGTGTGTGCGTGTGTGCGTGTGTGTGTATGTGTGTGCGTGTGTGCGTGTGCGTGTGCGTGTGCGTGTGTGCGTGTGCGTGTGCGTGTGTGTGTGTGTGGGGTTACACATTTAAGTCAGAGAGAGTGAATTTACGAATTTGCCCATGGGTCTGTCTGTTTACACAGCAGTGTTGTACTCAAGTCACTAAATCTTGAGTCCGAGTCGAGTCTCGAGTCCCCAGTGTTCGAGTCCGAGTCCAAGTCTGAGTCACCAAAAAAGAGCCTGAGTCGAGTCCGAGTCGGGTCCCCATTACCCTAGTCCGAGTCCAAGTCCCAGTCATCAAGGTTGAGTCCACTCCACTCTGGCAGTCAAAGAGCTGACATACAATTTAAAAAAGGTCTACATTAAAGATAAATGACACAGCGGTCACCGTTTCAAAGGGAGTTTATTTACTTTGTGACACAATAGCCAAACAAAATGCACGAGCCATCAACATCTTATGCCAAATGATTAGGGCCTATTACAAAAAACAAATATATATATATAACTGTATTTATCAATTAACAAGTCTGAGTCCTTGTCTGCACCTTCCGAGTCCGAATGCAGTCAATGCTCGAGTCAAAGTCCAAGTCCGAGTCTTGGTGCTCAAGTCCAAGTCGAGTCACAAGTCGTGAAAATCAGTCCAGGACTCGAGTACTACAACATTGTTACACAGTAGCATGGAGGTGAACAGGGACAAGTGTCTGGTAACGTGTAACACGGTGTAATGGTGAGACAGGATGGAATGGAAGGGTTACAGGTGGAAGTCAGAGAGAGAGAGAGAGAGAGAGAGAGAGAGAGAGAGAGAGAGAGAGTAAACATGTGGCACAAGGAGAGAGTGAGAGAGAGACAGACACAGACAGACAGACAGAGAGACATATTTATCTATTTATTAAAGGGATTTGCACTACATCCATACCTCATTTGCATTTTGCAACTTGCCTTTAAAAAAAAGGTTTTTGTACCTCATTGTCTGCATTTTGTACCTCATTGTACTTAGGTTGTACTTTAGTTTGTATATTGTATATTGTATAGTGTTATTGCTATTTTACTTACTTTTTTACTGTATGAAGCACATTCTCAGGGGCTCATACAGAACCAAGCATTTCACTGTAATGTACATGTACTCCATACGTGACAAATAAAAGCAAACTTGAAACTTTAACTTGAGAGAGAGGGATGGAGGAAAAGAGAAAACGACATATGAGCGAGAGAGAGAGAGAGAGAAAAGGCACAGCTATAGAAGAAAAGAAAATAGGAAAAGAGTTAGAGAAAGATAGAAAGACAGAGAGGAGGAGAGAGAGAGAAAGGGGAGAGTAGTGTGGAGGGCTGTCCGGACTTCAGGCCAATTACCTGGTCTGATTAGAGCCGCTCTGCAGGAGAGCAGCACCAGAGCAAATCACGAGAGCATCACACCCTCCACCACACTAATGAACTGAGACATAGTGTAGCTATGACCTCTCTCTCCATGTCTCTCTCTCTGTCTCTCTGTTTCCGTCTCTCTCTCTGTGTCTCTAGTTTCTGTCTCTCTCTCTCTCTCTCTCTCTCTCTGTCTCTATGTTTCTGTCTCTTTCTCTGTCTCTATATTTCTGTCTCTCTCCATGTCTCTCTGTTTCCGTCTCTCTCTCTCTGTCTCTATGTTTCTGTCTCTTTCTCTGTCTCTATGTTTCTGTCTCTCTCCATGTCTCTCTCTGTCTCTCTGTTGAGGGGGGGGGGGTGGGACAGAAACAGACAGACAGACAGACAGACAGACAGACAGACAGACAGACAGACAGACAGACAGACAGACAGACAGACAGACAGACAGACAGACAGACAGACAGACAGACAGACAGACAGACAGACAGACAGACAGACAGACAGACAGACAGACAGACAGACAGACAGACAGACAGACAGACAGACAGACAGACAGACAGACAGACAGACAGACAGACAGACAGACAGACAGACAGACAGACAGACAGACAGACAGACAGACAGACAGACAGACAGACAGACAGACAGACAGACAGACAGACAGACAGACAGACAGACAGACAGA
>NC_140168.1:87612262-87688674 GCF_963971535.1 Notolepis coatsorum
TGCATTTGAAGATATTACAACAACAACAACAACAACAACAACAACAACAACAACAACAACAACAACAACACACACAACGCGCGCCGACTTGAGGAAAATCGAGAACATCTCTAATAATAAATAACCCCGCTGTTTTCCAGCGGATGACGAGTCGTTCCTGCACCCCTTCCTGACAGGGAGCGACGCGAGCGAGCGTGATTGCGAAAATGATTAAAATGTATTCGTTTCAATCAGACTATCCTGACCTGCCGCGAGCGACAGCGAACTGAGCGGCGATGTCGTTCCCCCCTCAAATATTCGCTCGCTGTGTCTCTAGTTGAGCGATTACTTGGCAGAGTCCCGCCCCTAAACACTTTTTATTGGTCAAGAATTGCAGGCTGCTTTGCCCCCGTTAACACACACACAGACACACTCGGACACGCGCCGCCTCATATCAGGACAGTGTCGCGCGCGATTTCGTCTCCAGTTCGCTCGCTCGCTGCCTGTCAGGAACCGGTATGAGTCCCGAGTCACGCGCGTCGGAATGATGGGACACTCGCACACAAACGACCGAGAATACCTACAGGTTCAAGATCTACTAAATGATAGTGGTACACTACGCCCCCCCCCCTCTTGCCCAGGGCGTCCCAGGGTCTTAAAGCCTGCCTGATTTTAACACACAATCCAAAATAACGGACCTCGGATGCACCTGATCTCTGACTCTTCTTCGCTCTGCTGCACCTCCTCGAGCACCCTGCCAGTCAGACTTCACTTTTATTAGCCGGCTGACTTGCCTAGGAAATAAAACAAAAGGTCGGATCTGAGGGGACACAGTGAAATTCATCGGACCACATCAAGGGCTCTTCTTGACTGTGTTGGCATCGCAATCCAAAATGATTTATTAAGTTATTAAAAGTATCATGAACTGCGGGGTAAATCAACGTGTTTATTTCTCTCGTTCGTCCTAGTTAGTTTGTAAACGTGGCCCCGGCCGCCTCGCTGTATAGTCAAAACATCTCCGCGGTGCTTCATGCAATCAAAGCCCCCCCCCCCCCGCTGGCCAGCTGGCTGCGGGCCCCGCGGTCCCATGACCGTCTGTTTTCGCCGTGACGCCCCGGCCCGGCAGCCGCACAGGCACGATCCCTCCGGTTTTCATATGGAGTCTTGGCAGCCTCCGCCGCTGTTTTCATTGGAATGGAGGAGGGTGCTTGGCTCTTTTACACATGAAAACGCTGATCAGCTCCGAGCCCTCTGGCCATCCCCATTTGGGACTTCTGAGAGAGAGAGAGAGAGAGAGAGAGAGAGAGAGAGAGAGAGAGAGAGAGAGAGAGAGAGAGAGAGAGAGAGAGAGAGAGAGAGAGAGAGCCTATTTTTTAGAATGGTTGAAATGGGTTAGAGTTTGTGTAGAAAGTTTAAACACATTTATAGGCTGTTGCGAGGGCACAACTTTTCTAAAACTGTTCTGCATATCTGGTCGTTCTCAAGTTTAAAGTTCAAGTTTGTTTTTATTTGTCACATATGTACATTACAGTGAAATGTTTGGTTCTGTATGAGCCCCTGAGAATGTGCTTCATATAAAAAAGTAAAGGAGGAATAACACTATACAATATACAATACAATATACAAACTAAAGTACAACTTAAGTACAATCTAAGTACAATGAAGTAGAAATGCAGACAATGAGGTACAAAATGAGGTAGAAAAACTTGTTTAACCCTTTCACTGCCGCGCTACCAAACGGTTAACCCTTTCAGTGCGACAATACACAGAAGGTTAACCCTTTCACTGCCACACAACAGCAGGTTAACCCTTTACTATCACACTACCGACGGGTAGTGTGCAGTGTTGCGTTGTTATTATGGGCTGAGCCGCCACGCAGGATAACGGCCCGAACTCACTGCTCACGAACGAATTTCACGTGCGGCTCCCTCGTGAGATCGCGCGCCTGGTCAGGCACACTGGACCTACGACTTGAGCGTGCGGAAGCGCACCGAGGAAGGCATATTTACATTGGGACAGCTGTAAATGCCTAGTCTATATGCGAAGTCAGTCATTTTAGAATGATGATCAGTGTGACTGTACTCCTGAAAGAGCAGCGTGTAGCCCCAGCAGCAGCAAGAGCTTATTATTATTATTATTATTATTATTATTATTATTATTATTATTATGCAACATTGTAATAGTTATAGGTATAAACAAACATACAGACAAACATTCAAGGCGTTTATTTGCAGATACAGACACAGCTGGTTGAACAACATCTATATCTGTGGTAATAATGCAGATATTCAATTGTATTTCTGTGACAATGCGCGTGGCGCGCCGCCTCAAATAGGATCGAGGCGAAAAAATAGCTTGCCGCTCGCGAGCCACTCGGGAGGCGCGCTCCCGCTCGCGGCCAGTGTGCCTACTATCGTCCGTTAACATGGGAGCGGAAGTGAAGAGGCAGCCGCCCGTCCGTCCGTCCGTGTTCGTTCGTGAGCAGTGAGTTCGGGCCCCGCGCGCATGCGCATATGTTCCCTCGCGCACAATAATACACTTTGTTTGTATAGCCTTTCATACAGAAACTGCAGCTCAAAGTGCTTCACAACAGAATTAAGACAGGAATAAAATGAGCACATAAAGTGCAGACATATAAAATCAGTTTTTCACATTAGGATCTAACATCCCAACAGGCAACCTTGTTTATGGTTTGATTCAGTTTTAATATAAATAATAAAAATAAAGAGAAGATTAATTAATTATCTACTCAGTCCCGAAGTTTGTGATGTAGATATGGAATGTCCCGGGTTGCTGCTGTTTGCAGAGTGTGTTGTTGTCCGGGGGTGAGTGGTGGTGGGTGGGGGGTTGAATCAAAACAGTTGTCAATTCGGAATTGACGGCTGTTTTGATTTGGCCCTTCGTTCGCCGTCGTTCACCTTTGGACGGCGGTGCACTCTGTGGGCAGCGGCAACTTGGGACGTTCCATATTTACATCACAAAGAGTCCCAGACTGGTTGAAGACACCAGCCTATAGCGGCTATTGTTATGATAATGCAAGGTAGCGCCGGGGCCCGGGACTCGGCAGGTAAACACGAGCCGAGCCGAGCGCAGCGCGTTCTCGCGAGCGCGTGCATGTGCGTGCACGCGCTTCTGCTCAAATCTTTAATACTCAGTGAGGTACCACTGAGTGGTACCCCGTGCCATGAACAACGCATGCCTGGTAGTGCGGCAGTGAAAGGGTTAAGGCAAGGTGCAAATGCAAATGAGGTATGAATGTAGTGCAAATCTCATTAATAAATAGATAAATATAATGTAGTGTTAATGTGTCACACACAAGCTCTTGTCTCGCGTGGGACTGTGCTGTGTTGACTTTAGCTTTGAATGGCCCCTATACTGCTAGCTTCCAGCGTGCTCTCTTTTGGCAGCACTGTCCATCTTTGGGGGCCAGATTGGCTGCTTTTAGAGACCTCTGTGTCTGTCTTTCTGTCTGGCGGCTGTTATGTCTGTAATTACCTTGAGTGAGTGGGTGCACGGTTACATTAGCCGCTCTCTGTGTGTCTGTCCCGTTCTCATGTCCCTAATTCCCCCCGCGCCCCCTCCACAGAATGACAGGGCAGAGGTGACAGATCTCTCAATGGCTTCTGGGTAATAATAATGGTAATGCTGATGATGACAGTTACAAAGGGAGAGAGAGAGACACCTAGAGAGAGAGAGAGAGAGGTTGAAAGGGTTGAGAGCGAGGGGGGAAAGAACAGAGGAGTAGAAGACAGATGACAGGAGGAGATGCACAAAGGAGAGGAGGGTGTTGCAAATGGAAAATAAGAGAGAAGCAAAGAGCTTTGCAGGAGAGAGAGAGAGAGAGAGAGGGTGCAGAGAAAGGGGGGAGGAGAGAGGCAGAGGGTGGGGTGAGGGAGTCTGTGTGTGTGAGAGAGAGAGAGAGAGAGAGAGAGAGAGAGAGAGAGAGAGAGAGAGAGAGAGAGAGAGAGAGAGAGAGAGAGAGAGAGAGGGGGGGGGGGGGGAGAAAGGTAGGGAGAGAGAGAGGGGGAAAGAAAGGTAGGGAGAGAGAGGGGGAAAGAAAGGTAGGGAGAGACAGAAAGAGTGAAAGAATCCGATGAGTTACAAGGAGGAATGAAACTATTGTTCCAGACATGGAGATCACTATACAAACAGACACATACTCACTCACACACTCATACACACACACACACACACACACACACACACACACACACACACACACACACACACACACACACACACACACACACACACACACACGCGCACACACACACACACACACACACACACACACACACACACACACACACACACACACACACACACACACACACAGATAGACAGGCACAGTGGCACACACATACACAAACACATTTTGGATGATTTATTTGAATTCAATTATGCATATACCTTTCTAATATTTCAGAAGTTTGTCGTGGTTTAAGGCATTGCTGTTCACAGACCTTCCACAGGTGCAAGGGAGTTCCATATTACATAGAGATATGGTCTATGGGAGAGGGCAGTTCCATACTACATAGAGATATGGCCTATGGGAGAGGGCAGTTCCATACTACATAGAGATATGGCCTATGGGAGAGGGCAGTTCCATACTACATAGAGATATGGCCTATGGGAGAGGGCAGTTCCATACTACATAGAGATATGGCCTATGGGAGAGGGCAGTTCCATATTACATAGAGATATGGGAGAGGGGAGTTCCATATTACATTGGGGTACAGCCTAAAGAGCGGAGTTCCATACTACATTGGGGTACAGCTTATGGGAGAGTGGAGTTCCATACTACATTGGGGTACAGCTTATGGGAGAGCGGAGTTCCATACTACATTGGGGTACAGCTTATGGGAGAGCGGAGTTCCATACTACATTGGGGTACAGCTTATGGGAGAGGGGAGTTCCATACTACATTGGGGTACAGCCTATGGAAGAGGGGGCCTGGTCTTTGCTCTGAGCACCAGGGTCTTGTCCCTATATAAGTACTTTAGGACACCTTTCAACAAGGACATAGCAATGTCCGGTGCACCATCTTATTTTTTATTTCTCGATCTGGAAAGGGGAACAAAAAAGTATAGATCACACTGTGGGACATGTATCATAGTTTTTGAAGGCTAACATTTGATTGCAGCACAGTGCTGGGTTTCTCAGCACTGAGGCCTGTACTAGTCAACATCACGCCAGACAATGTTTCTATAGGGAGGTGTAGTCTGACGTCACTGGTTGTTCCACCCGTATAGGGATTTATCATTGGGAAAATGGATAATCGGCTATTTTAACTATACTGCCGCATGGAAAGCTTTCCATTTTTGCACAAAATGAGTTCCCTTCTATCACTAACATTATTGTTTAAGCATTTTTGGTTGAAATAAAATTTGGCGATTTTTTTTGTATGATTAATTGTGAATATTTTCATGTTGAGCTATACTGTAGTGTAGATTGTGGATGAATAAGCACAGAAAGGTACACCATGCAAATGTTAATGCTTTATTTGTTTTAAACGAGACGATTTAGAAATGGGCAATGGGGAAATACATTGCGTTGGACAGAGAGGGTGGAACACGAAAAACGGCAATGACGTAACCACTACACCTCCCTATAGGGCCTGGGTTCAAAAGAAAAAAGGTTAACCCTGGACGTCACAGTGGTTACCACTGCTGCCTCGCAGCAAGAAGGTCCTGGGTTCGAACCCCAGCAGGGGGCCTTTCTGTGTGGAGTTTGTCATGTTCTCCCTGTGTTCACGTGGGTTTCCTCCAGGTACTCTGGTTTCCTCCCCCACCATAAAGACATACATGTTAGGTACAGGGACTACAGATGGAGACGAGCTAATTAGCTAACTCTGGCACATTTACATTGATGTGGAAACTGAAGATGTTGATTAATGTGCACTGTCCCTGGGTAAAAAAAATAAAAATAAACTTAAACTTTAAGGGCTTAAACACACACAGGCACGCACGCACGCACGCACACGCGCACACACACACACACACACACAGGACTGACACTTCACTTCCAATAACTTTAAGCCCCAATCCATGTTTTAATTCTTTTTATCATATAAATAAACATTACCAACATAAACAAACCCTTTAAAACCACAATGCAGACAATATTAAACCATTAAAAACGTATATTTACCTGTTGTCTAGTGTTAATCCTTGTATCAAGAGCTCTCAGTTAATCGACTACTAGAGAATGAAAACACAACTCCATTTTTATTTTCTTATTTCTAGTGGTGGGGCTTACCCATTATTTGGATAACTGATTGGTCTTTTAATTAAGTCTTTCTCTTGTGGGGAAATGTGTTCGCCTTGTATTTCCACTTTGCTGCACCATGAACCATATGCTGCAAACTGCAGCCAAGACAGACACATTCAAATGTCCACTGCCAGCATAGTTCCAGTCAAGCTAACACACAGACACACAGACACACAGACACACACACACACACATGCAAAAACGCAAAGGTGCACACGATGGACACATACACGTGCATGTGTACACACACACACACACCTGCACAGTAAAGCATACACACAAAGACACACACACACGCACACACACACAATCAAGGGTCAATTGTAGGTCTAAGGACATTTGAGGACACATTCACGCACATGCACACACACACATGCAGACACGCACATGCACACGCGCACACACACACACACACACACACACACACATGACAATATCTCAAAAGTATGCACACTCATTTGAAATACTTTAATTTTAATCCAACAATCACATGTGATTCACATATTATGATTTGAATATCAGAGAGGGTCAATTGTAGGTCTCAGGACCTTTGAGGACACACACATTCGTGCACACGCACACACACCACAGAGCTGGCAGGAAGTATGATTTAAAATCCTTTCATTTGAATCCAACAATTAGGCATATGATTCAAATAACCAGGAGGTTCGACTAATGTTGAGGACATTTGGACACACACACACATATACACGCGTCGCACACACGTACTGTACACACACACACACACATATAACATATACACACACACACATACTGAACACACACACACATATAACATATACACACACACACATACTGAACACACACACGTACTGAACACACACACATACTGAACACATATAACATATACACACACGTACTGAACACACACACACATATAACATATACACACACGTACTGTACACACACACACACACACACATATAACATATACACACACACATACTGTACACACACACACACATATAACATATACACACACGTACTGTACACACACACACATATAACATATACACACACGTACTGTACACACACACACACACACACACACACACACACACACACACACATATACCATATACACACACATACTGTACACACACACACATATAACATATACACACACGTACTGTACACACACACACACACACACACACACACACACACACACACACACACACACACACATATACCATATACACACACATACTGTACACACACACACATATAACATATACACACACGTACTGTACACACACACACACACACACACACATATATAACATATACACACACACACACACACATTTAACATATACACGCACACACGTACTGTACACACACACACACACACCACAGACCTATTGACAGGATCTGAAAGTAAGCACACAAACGCACATTTCAAATGTTTTATTTTAATCAGACAATTACAATACACACATGGGTGTTTTTGGACACAACCACACACACACACACACACACACACACACACACACACACACACACACACACACACACACACACACACACACACACACACACAAACAGAAACACACACACACACACACACACACACACAGTCCAAGATCCAGTCCCACGCATCCTCAGGAATGTGTCTGGCAGCATTCCTCTGGCTCTGTGAGGCAAGACTGTAAGAAGACAGCAATACAAGTACTAGCATGCATCCCTGCTCCCTCACACACACACACACACACACACACACACACACACACACACACACACACACACACACACACACACACACACACATGCACATGCACAGACACGCGCACACACGCACACAAACATGCACGCACACACACGCACGCACACACGCACACACACACATATACACGCACATGCACATACACACGCACACACACATACACACACGCATATGCACACGCACACACACACATGCACACACACACACTGGGTTGTTCTGATATTAGGTTATTCATATTTTGTCTGGACTAGTGTCTGGGGTGGGGAGAGAGAGAGAGAAGGGGGGGAGAGAGAGAAAGAGAGAGAGAGAGTTTCAAGTTCAAGTTTCTTTAATAGTTGTTTTTTTTATCCACTTTTCTCCCATTTTTCTATATTTTCTCCCATCCCAATTTCGTATCATCCAATTCAACCCTCCCCTGTCACGAACGCTGTTTCTTGCCTCCCACAAGCCGGCTGCAATGTGGACTAAGTCATACATAGCACAAGTCCCCTCCGGTACTTGAGGTAACAGCAGTCGCATCTTTTCACCTGCGCAGCTCGATCTCTCAGTGTCTAGGAGTAACGCGTGACACTTCCTGATTCTACTGCGCAGGCGCACCAACCGACTTGTAGGAGTCGCTTGTTCACAACGCCCGATCCCCACCCTTCAGTTTCCCTCCCCGTAATACGGCCAATGTGTATTACTGCGGACGACCAGCTAAACTGAAAACAATGTGGAGAGCTGGATTCGAACACGCGAATCCTAGCGTCTCCACACTGGTGGCGAGTGCCTTGCCCACTACACCACCTAGCCGCCCAAGTTTCTTTAATAGTTGTCATACAGAAGTACAGAATACTTTCATACAAAATGCTTCTTACTGTTACGCTCCAGAGACTGTGCTAGACAAGATAGTATCAAATAACATAGTATAGCATGTAAATTAGAAGTAGAAAATGAGGTCACAGTGTTCAGTATAGACATATGTACAATGTTCGATGCAGAATAGACGTAACTGAGTTACCATATAATATACAATACTATGCAGTGTACTAATGTACAATATTATATAGTGCAAAGCAGAAATGGGATGAGGTACAATTTAGGTACAATTTACAGTAAGGTGTACGAGTTGTAGTGCAATCCTTCATCAATAAATATAAAGTGTGGGGAGTGGGTGCTACAGTGTGTTTGTTTAAAGTGAGTGTGTGCTATAAAGTGTGGGGAGTGGGTGCTACAGTGTGTTTGTTTAAAGTGAGTGTGTGCGTGTGGATGTGTGTGCTATGTGCGTAGAGAGAGAGAAAGAGGGGGGAAGAGAGATGGGGTAGAGAGAGAGGGGTAGAGAAAGAGTGGGAGAGAGAGAAAGGGAGAGAGAGAGCAATAGGGAGGTGTAGTGGTTACGTCATTTTCGTTTTTTCCTGTTCCACCCTTTGTTCCACTTAATGTATTTCCCCATTGCCCATTTCTAAATCGGCTTGTTTAAAACAAATAAAGCATGGACATTGGCATGGTGTACCTTTCTGTGCGTATTCACCCACAATCTATAGCTCAACTTGAAAATATTCGCAATTAATCGTAAAGGTAGCAAAATAACAACATTTCTGTTTTCGTTCACTGGGAAACTACACTGCCATTTTGGCGCTGCTGACTGACGTCACCACAGCGTAGACTCCTGGCTTTAGTCGCAGACCTAGGATCAGATTTCCCTTACATTCCATAAGCTTAACAATTCGTACAATGGGAAAATAACTGACCCTGAATCTGTGGCTAGTATCTCTCTGGCGATCATAACCATTCATCTCTAAAGCCAACCACCATTTTTAAAACCACGTTACGTACGTGTATTTATATTTTAAATCGTATAACGTTATTTCGCTGGCATATTAAATCACTGTAAATACTAATGTAAATCAATGTTTCGTTGTACATATTGTGTATATGTAACGGTTGTGACAACGTCACCTCAAACTTCGATGCCCCGAGGGACATTCGAACACAGGTCTGCCACGCCGCGTGGAACAACACAGACCGCTATACCAAGAGGTGAATTCACTTCTTTGTACCGTGTCTATGCGTCTTTTGAGGATGTGAGAGTGAGTTTAACCCATAGCACCACTACTCACCCCAGCCCTTCTTGACTGCGCTTCACGATACCATCCGTTACACTCACCCTCCTTAAACTCACTCCACTCCACCCAAGGCATCCGGGTCAGTCGGCACCATTGTAACGGTTGTGACAACGTCACCTCAAACTTTGATGCCCCGAGGGAGATTCGAACACGGGTCTGCCACGCCGCGTGCAACAACACAGAAGTGAATTCACCTCTTGGCATAGCGGTCTGTGTTGTTGCACGTGGCGTGGCAGACCCGTGTTCGAATCTCCCTCGGGGCATCGGAGTTTGAGGTGACGTTGTCACAACCGTTACATATAGTTTATAACGTTATTGTTTTTTACATAACGTTAGTAGCTAGTGTCACGGGTGGGGGTGTGTGTGTGTCTGTATGGGTGTGTGCTGATGTACCTGCGGGACCCCGAGAGGAGGACACGCCCAGTGATGGTCCTGATGAGGACCTAGATGCTTACCTGGCCATTTTAACAGGCAAGTGCATATCCGACTATTATGTGTATTGGAATCTTCTATCGCAGTACTGCGCCATGCTGTCCCTTCTTCCCTGCTTAGATGAGGTCCATGGAGTCCCGGTGAGAGCGTGTGGAGCCATCCTGTGGGGATGGTGATATGTGCTGGGGCCAGTGACAGCAGGCAAGTGCGGGACCACCAGGGGGGGGATAATCTATTTCAGTCTTGAAGTCTACACATGAGGTCCCTCTTTCTTACGCAGCCGGGGTGTGCCGCTGGAGAGAGCAGGAGGTTGATTGGCTGGCTGGCGTGGAGGGGCGGTGCCAGGAAGGCCGGGTGCTGGTGAAAGGAGAATTCGTTTTGGCAGTAGAGAGAACAGAGTCGCAAGGACGACACCGGGGGACGCGGAACTGCGGAGATACGAGGACACGCTACCTTTCTCTTTTTTCCAGTGAAAACACTTACTGCTCCAGCCTGCTGTGTTCACCCTCTCTGTGGAACGAGTGGAGCCGAAACCAAGCGAGATACATTGTAGCCACGCTACATGCCGTGAGTAACTAAACACAAAGTATCGGAATATCTGCGCCGGATGAATGTACTGTTTCCCGAGCGATCAGTGAATGGATTATGTGAATTGTGCTATAAGAAACTTTGGATTATACAAACGGTCATTACAACTGAAGAGAATTGAGAGCACCGCGTGCTAAAACGCTGCTACTATTTGCACAGGCCCGCTCATTGGAGAGCAGCAAAAGGTGCACATATTGACTAACAAATGAACATGGGAGCTCGACATGTGTAATTAACTGTGCTATTTCCTTGCAGCCAGGAGGACACTACTGCATTACCCTGGTCTGCTCTGCACTAGGAAGTACCCTATTCTCAGGTCCCAGTCGGAACACTTTTCAGCCCGAGGCCGTGGGAGAGAGGGAGGGGGGGAGAGACCCTCCCCGCCCACGCGCCTTCGGGCTGGATTATATCCTTTTTTTGTCGTATCGTCTATAACTGTGACTGGCGCTTCCACTGCCCCAACCTAGGCTAGGATGTGGGAGGAGCATTCTGGCCCTAGACCCAAACCTCATAGTGTCCCATACCCACTATACCCTAACATGCCCTCTTATCTTTATTGTGTGCCACCAGTGTGTATTGTTCTTAATATTAAGTAATTATGTGCTGTGACCAGAGGTGTGGTATTTATATTCTCAGGCTATGTTTGTAGTGTAGTGTGCAGTATGATTCTGGATTAGTTCGTGACCGTTTCCAGACCTGGGTGCAATATAGGTACCATTTCCCACGTGTGCAGTGCTTTAGGGGCAGAACAGATAGTGTGGGTGGGAACAGCAGCTTGGGGTTGGCCTACAGTGCAGAGAAGCGCTTCCTCTTTTAATCACCCTAGGCCTACAGGCACTGGTCTTTTAGATTAGTTTAGTTAGTAGTTATTTATTTAGATTCATGAACTTGTATGCTATATATAATTATATGTAATGAAGTATTTCTTATTGTTTCTTGAACATTCTCCCGTGTCTGTTTGTGGTCTTGGGGAAATTCATGTATGGTAGGTCAGCTGAGCCCTTTGGGAAGTGCATCCGTGCGTTTGCACACCTTAATCATAGATCTGGATGCTTCCCATTGGGGTCTGGTGACATATTTTGGCGTAGTCTGTAGGATTTCCCCATAGTCCACAGCAAACATGGCCGATGAGAATGCTAGAGAAACTGGGGTGCAAGCAGTCATGATGCCCTGGTACTTGGGGTTGCATTGGGTTCCTAAGTTTAGTGGAGAAAAGGGGACCACTAAATTTAGTCAGTGGCTAGCCCAGGTGGAGGCCTTTTTGCGAGCACAAACAGGGAATAGACTTCCTGTTTAGCTTCCTTGATGGCCCCGCACATAGAGAAGCCATGCTCCTCCTAGAAGCTATTAAATCTTCCCCCCAGGAAGTAATCAAGGCATTAACCCTGAAGTACGGGGACCATAGGTCTTCTGATACCCTTCAAGAGGGGGTTTTCAACTGTAGGCAGGCTGAGAAGGAAGGGATAGAGGAATTCACCCTGCGCCTTAGAGCGTGCCTTTACACGTGGCGAATCAGTGACTCCGCTAGTGCAGGAGAGGAAAACAAGAGGCTGCGGGCGCAGTTTGCTAAGGGCCTGCGGGAAGGCCCCATTAAGCACAAGCTCCTACACCACCTGAGACGGAACCCAGAGACAACCTTTGAGGAGGTTCGGCAGGAAGCGAGCTCCATCGAGTGGGAAGAACGAGCTTCCACTGAAGTGGTGGCGGCTTGCCAGACCCAAGCTTCCCCAGCTATCCCACCTCCTGGCATGGAAGCATTACCCCCGAGCGGCCTACAACAGCTTTGTCACTACGTATGGAACTACAGAAAGAACTGCGTGACCAGGTAGCGCTGCTGGGGAGCACCCTCGCAGAGGAAATACGGAGCCAGATGCAGAGCTCTGGACGTGGACCCGAGCCAGCGCAGAGGTGGGGACAGCCAGGCCCTCCAGCTAGACCTTCTGCCAGGCCACGCCAGCGCCCTGACAACCGGGAGCCTCGTAACTACCAGTGGGATGAGCAGGGCCGGCCCATCTGCAGGAACTGCGGTGAGGCAGGCCATATCGAGAGGTACTGCATGCATAGGACGG
This sequence comes from Notolepis coatsorum, assembly GCF_963971535.1. Taxonomy (NCBI): domain Eukaryota; kingdom Metazoa; phylum Chordata; class Actinopteri; order Aulopiformes; family Paralepididae; genus Notolepis; species Notolepis coatsorum. The sequence continues at coordinate 87,625,453 of NC_140168.1, forward strand.
CGCCTGCCCCGGATTTTCAGCGGTCCCGGTCACTGCAGGGCAAATAGGTACCTCCAGGAGGTATGATGGAGGCCCTGCAGAGACCGACAGTGGTAATAATTTAGGACCTGCTCCGAGGTCATCAATTGGCACACATGCGATGCATGCATGCAATTCGTATCTGCGATTAACCCATCCCGTCGTCCTTCCCCCCCAAGGGCAGCCGGGAGCAGACAGGCGTCAACGTGAGCCGCGCCAGGGGACCAATCCAAGTGCTCCTGTCCGTCTTCATCAAGGACGCCACAGCGTTAGCGATCTTGTTGTTGTGCATGTTTTTCCATTGGGTTTATCTTATCGGGGGGGAAACCCTTGCGAGCACGGGGAGAACATGCAAACTCCACACAGAAAGGCCTGGGAGATACCCCACCTGGGTAACTGGCATCATGGAAACCTGGTCCCCAAGCGGGAATCGAACCCTGGACCTTCTTGCTGTGAGGCGACAGTGTTAACCACTACACCACCATGCGCTGTCCAGAAGTGGAGGTCCTGATTCGGGGCAAGAAGATACCCTGTGTGCTGGACACGGGTTCACAGGTGACTCTGTTTGGCCAATCTTTCTTTCAGCGCCATTTTGTTGGCGAGGGGCTCCAGGGAGCCGGAGGACTACCATGGCTGACCCTGCGAGCTGCCAATGGACTACAGATTCCGTTTGTGGGCTACATGGTTCTGGATTTCACAATCAGCGGCATTGAGGTACTGGGTCGAGGTGTGGTGATTGTAAACGATGACTGTATTAGCACTGGGTATGGGCTGTTGGGCATGAACATTATATCAGAATGCTGGGAGGGCCTATTTCAGAGGGGACCCCTGGGGCAGGAAGCTTTTAAATTCACTGTTCCTCCAGCGGCCCGGAGGGTGTGGGAAAAGGCGTTTACTCTTTGCCAGCCGGTACAAAGCACCCCCCCAGCCGACGTGGCTAGTGGCACGGCTAGGCTGCGGCGACAGGCCCCTGTCCTGGTGCCTCCAGAGTCTGAGATCGTGGTCTGGGCAGATGTTAATCCAAGGATGGGTCGCCTGGACTGCCCTGTGCTGGTGGAAGACCACACTGACCTGGTGGTAGGATAGCGTGGCTGGCGCGTAGCTCGGTCCTTCTGCTGGGTATGGGGAGGTAAGGTGCCACTGTGTATTTGTAACCCCCACCTCTCCTCTGTGCTAATCCCCCAGTGGTTCTCCCTGGCCACGGTGTCACTGGTCCCCCTGCAGGATATACATGGGGCCAACCATCTGATTCTGAGAGACACCGGCCCCGGGGTGGTAGAAGTGGATGTGCGTCGGGTAGCTGAACCCACCCTGGCCGACAACCCGGCCCGGAATCTGAGGGGGGATGGACTGACAAGGGACCAAGAAGTACAGCTCGCTGCCCTGCTGCGCCGATGGACCCATGTATTCGCCGCACATGAGGAGGACTTTGGGCGTACCAAGGCGGTTCAACATAATATCCCCACTGGAACCGCACCACCGATTCGGGAGAGGTACCGTCCGATTCCACCCAAGCTATACGCTGAGCTGAGAACGCTGCTGCAGGGGATGGTCGACAGCAAGGTGGTGTGCGAGAGCTCCAGTCCATGGGTGGCCCCAGTGGTGTTGGTCCACAAGAAGGATGGATCCTGGTGCTTCTGCATAGACTACCGGAAGCTGAACGCCGTGACCCACAAGGATGCATACCCGCTGCCCTGGATAGAGGAGTCATTGACCAATTTGACCCAGGCGACCTGGTACAGTACCCTGGATCTGGCCAGCGGGTACTGGCAAGTGGAAGTGGTGCCGGAGGACCAGGAGAAGGTGGCCTTTGCCACGCCACTGGGGTTGTACCAGTTCGAATGGATGCCCTTTGGTCTGTGCAATGCCCCCGCCACCTTCCAACGGTTGATGCAGTGTTGCCTGGGTGTCCAGGTGAATGACCACCTACTGATCTACCTGGACGACGTGATCGTCTATTCCCCAGACTTTCAGAGCCACCTGAATCATCTGGAGATGGTGTTCCATCGGCTTCAGGAGCACAGTCTTAAACTCCAGCCGGGAAAGTGCAGGTTGTTCCACCGGGAGGTGAGGTACCTGGGACATATAGTCAGCGGCCAAGGGGTGGCGACTGACCCGGAGAAGACTCAGGCCGTCCGCAGCTGGCCTGTGCCCACCACGGCCAAACAAGTGAAGTCATTCTTGGGATTCGTGGGGTAATATCGGCGGTTCGTCCCCGGCTTTGCCCGGATTGCCGCCCCTCTGACCCGACTGCTCCAGGGTACTGCTGGACGACCGTCTGCACCAGTGACCTGGGCGCCACCCTGTCAGCAGGCATTTGATGAGCTGAAGAGGAACCTGTTGGAGGCCCCGATCTTGGACTTCACTGACTACGGCCAGCCGTTCAGGCTCTACACGGATGCCAGCTTGGAGGGGCTAGGGGCAGTCCTGTCCCAGGTCCAGGAGGGCAGAGAGCGGGTCATTGCATACGCCAGTCGCGGCCGTTCCCAGACGGAGCGCAACGACCAGAATTACAGCTCCTTCAAGTTGGAGCTGCTGGCTTTGAAGTGGGCGGTAACCGAAAATTCAAAGATTACCTCTGGGGGGCCCAGTTCACTATCTTCACGGACAACAATCCGCTGGTGCACCTGGAAACAGCCCGACTGGGGGCACACGAGCAGCGCTGGGCGGCCCAGCTCGCGAACTACTCCTACGTGATCAAATACCGGCCAGGGGCTGTCTATCAGAATGCCGATCTATTGTCTCGGTTGCCAGAGGCTGGGAGCGCGACGGTCCAGGCAGTGGAAGGACAGGACCCACCAGGGATGGCCATCCCTAGACCGCCGCCGTCAATTTCCTCCAGGCCTACGGGGCTTGCTGGCGGAGTGGGAGTGCCTAAACCTCCACAAAGGGCTCATTGTGAGAAGAGTGATGGAGTTCGATACACACCTGAGCGCTGACCAACTGGTTGTACCCCTCAGTCGGGCCAAGGGTCTCTGGAAGGAGTACCATCGGGCAGCTAGTACCGAGAAGGTGCTATCCCTGCTGTGGTGGCGGTTCTTCTGGGCAGGCATGGGCAAGGCAATACAGCTCTGGACCAAGGTGTGCCCCACATGTGCAGTAAGCAAGGCAGGACCAGAACAACGGGCGCCCCTGAGCTCCATCAGGAGTAGTTACCCATTTGAGGTGGTGGGCCTGGACTACTTATCATTAGGTCGGCCGGCCGATGTCTACCCCTGCATCCTGGTGATGACCGACCTGTTCTCTTGCTACGCCTTTGCCGTTCCCACCAAGGATCAGACGGCGCCCAGTACGGTCAAGGCCCTTTGGGTGTCCAGAGCGGTTTTTGGCGGATCAAGGAGCTGCTTTTGAGTCCCGGCTGATGCAGCAGTTGTGTGATGTGTACGGGTGCGTGAAGAGCCGCACGACTCCATACCACCCTCAGGGCAATGGGGCCTGTGAGCGCTTTAATCAGACGCTGCTCTCTCTGCTGGGCTCCCTCGACCCAGACACCCAACCACACTGGCACCATCAGCATCCATACCTAGTCCAAGCCTACAATAATGCCATACATGCTAGTACCGGTATGGCTCCTCATTTTGTTGTGTTTGGCCGCCATGCCAGGTTACCAGTGGACTTGATACACGACGTCTCGCCCCCGCAACAGAGAGCCACCTTGGAGGGATGGGTTCACAGCCACCACCAGACACTGACTGAGGCCTACGAGCGTGTACAGGCGAATGTTACCAAGAGATGGGAGGTGGGATCGGGCTCGTTATGACAGAGGGGCACGGGCAGTACCCTTGCTGCCGGGTGGCAGGTCTTGGTAAAGAACTTTCATCTGCGGGCCCATGGGAAGTTGGCACCACGGTGGATACCAAGACCCCATGTGGTTATCGGGCAGCACCGACCCGACCAACCCGTGTATCTGGTCCGGCCTGAAGGCCAGGAGGGGCCTGGTCGTGCCTTGCATCGAAACAATCTCCGCCCCTGCCCAGCAGGAATGCCTCCACACCCAGATGACCTGCTGGAGGGACCGGCAGAAGGTGGGGCACCCCTAGGAGCCCAGGGTCCCGACTTCCTCTTCCTGCCGCCACTACCTACCGCCCAGGGCGGCTACATCCCCCCGGTCCCAGAGCTTCACCTGGGCCCTGCTGTACCAAGACCTGTGGAGGAACCAAGGTTACCTGCACAGCTAGAGGAAGCGGACCTTGAGCCGAATAGAGTGGAAGAAGGCCCTGAAGAGGACGAGTTACCTGTCGATCCCAGGGAAGGATGGAGTGGCCGAGGGAATGAAGGGGCCAAAGCGGAGCATGCAGTGATCCCCCCGGAGGTGATACCGCCTCGATGGTCCAGGCGCAGCAACCTGGGCAAGCCACCCATCCGCTTGGTCCAGCTGGTGGGGGTGTGTGTGTGTCTGTATGGGTGTGTGCTGATGTACCTGCGGGACCCTGAGAGGAGGACACGCCCAGTGATGGTCCTGATGAGGACCTAGATGCTTACCTGGCCGTTTTAACAGGCAAGTGCATATCCGACTATTATGTGTATTGGAATCTCCTATCGCAGTACTGCGCCATGCTGTCCCTTCTTCCCTGCTTAGATGAGGTCCATGGAGTCCCGGTGAGAGCGTGGGGAGCCATCCTGTGGGGATGGTGATATGTGCTGGGGCCAGTGACAGCAGGCAAGTGCGGGACCACCAGGGGGGGGATAATCTATTTCAGTCTTGAAGTCTACACATGAGGTCCCTCTTTCTTACGCAGCCGGGGTGTGCCGCTGGAGGGAGCAGGAGGTTGATTGGCTGGCTGGCGTGGAGGGGCGGTGCCAGGAAGGCCGGGCGCTGGTGAAAGGATAATTCGTTTTGGCAGTAGACAGAACAGAGTCGCAAGGACGACACCGGGGAACGCGGAACTGCGGAGATACGAGGACACGCTACCTTTCTCTTTTTTCCAGTGAAAACACTTACTGCTCCAGCCTGCTGTGTTCACCCTCTCTGTGGAACGAGTGGAGCCGAAACCAAGCGAGATACATTATTTGTAGCCACGCTACATGCCGTGAGTAACTAAACACAAGTATTGGAATATCTGCACCGGATGAATGTACTGTTTCCCGAGCTATCAGTGAATGGATTATGTGAACTGTGCTATAAGAAACTTTGGATTATACAAACGGTCATTACAACTGAAGAGAATTGAGAGCACCGCGTGCTGAAACGCTGCTACTATTTGCACAGGCCCGCTCATTGGAGAGCAGCAAAAGGTGCGCATATTGACTAACAAATGAACGTGGGAGCTCGACGTGTGTAATTAACTGTGCTATTTCCTTGCAGCCAGGAGGACACTACTGCATTACCCTGGTCTGCTCTGCACTAGGAAGTACCCTATTCTCCGGTCCCAGTCGAAACACTTTTCAGCCCGAGGCCGTGGGAGAGAGGGAGGGGGGGAGAGACCCTCCCCGCCCACGCGCCTTCGGGCTGGATTATATCCTTTTTTTGTCGCATCGTCTATAACTGTGACTGGCGCTTCCACTGCCCCAACCTAGGCTAGGATGTGGGAGGAGCATTCTCGCCCTAGACCCAAACCTCATAGTGTCCCATACCCACTACCCTAACATGCCCTCTTATCTTTATTGTGTGCCACCAGTGTGTATTGTTCTTAATATTAAGTAATTATGTGCTGTGACTCCCTGAGACCAGAGGTGTGGTATTTATATTCTCAGGCTATGTTTGTAGTGTAGTGTGCAGTGTGATTCTGGATTAGTTCGTGACCATTTCCAGACCTGGGTGCAATATAGGCACCATTTCCCATGTGTGCAGTGCTTTAGGGGCAGAACAGATAGTGTGGGTGGCAGGGCCGGACTGGGGAAATAATTCATACCGGGAGATATAGCGCGAAATATAGCCCCAATCAGGCCACTTTTTAAGCGGGGGGTCTGGGGGTCCCCCACCAGGATTTTTTTTTGTTACAAAGACTTAATTTCCTGCATTCTGGTGAATTTTAGTGCATGTGAATCACAAACTAATGAGCCAACAATTGCTTAGTACAATGTACTGTTATGGACCTCAAATAAAACTGTTGTGGCACTAGCAATGCTACTCTCTCCACCTTCAAAAAGAAAAAAGCAAGAGCACAACATATTTTTCTATTTACTATTATAATACAGTTAACCACTCTCTCCTGTAAGGGCCTTTCTTTTTCTTTGTTTTATCTCTCTCTCCTCCACCCTTTCTCTTTCTTCCACTGTCCATCTTGACATCAACGTTAATTGACTTTCGCTATACTGTATCTCTCCCGAGTCCCTCACTATACCTGGCTCACTGCCTGGCTGTTATTAGGCTGGTAAAGCTATGCCTTCTAAAATGTGAATCGGAAATACAGAAATACCGGCTACAGGCTTTCCGGTTTCCGGGCACCCCCTGATCTGTTTATAGTCCCCAGCGAAACAAACAACAAGCAGGTCTGTCAGCCTGTCGAGGGAGGCGATAACGAGGTTGTTTCTGGGGGGAATACATTTTCATGAGCACCTTGTCGTGATTTCAGGGGCAGGACTTCCTACCTGATTCCCACTTTCGGCCGTAGTGCTTTACCAGGCTTTATCTCTCGAGATAAAGCTGGGAACGAGGTTAGGCTGTTATTCTGCATCTGAGTGCCGTCTGCCATTCCATTCGCCGCCACCGCTGTCAATCAGTTGTATCGCCTGGTCCCGCCTCCACCAATCACAAGCGGCAGCACGGCTCCATTGTGTGTGTGTGTGTCCGCGTGAGGGAGAGAGAGAGTCAGATAGTTCTCCAACTCTGTCGCAGACAGTGAAATCCTGGTTGTTCCCCACCCACCTAGGTTATCTAACTATCGCGCCGCGCCGCCGCCACAACTAGAAACAATGGCCTGGCAAAAAAATAATAAATAAATAAAAATAATTTTTTTTTTTTTTTTATATATATATATATTTTTTTATCTGTGCAGGCCATGCCACCAGGAAAACTCCCGGTGCTCCCGATGGCCAGTCCAGGCCTGGTGGGTGGGAACAGCAGCTTGGGGTTGGCCTACAGTGCAGAGAAGCGCTTCCTCTTTTAATCACCCTAGGCCTACAGGCACTGGTCTTTTAGATTAGTTTAGTTAGTAGTTATTTATTTAGATTCATGAACTTGTATGCTATATATATTATATGTAATAAAGTATTTCTTATTGTTTCTTGAACATTCTCCCGTGTCTGTTTGTGGTCTTGGGGAAATTCATGTATGGTAGGTCAGCTGAGCCCTTTGGGAAGTGCATCCGTGCATTTGCACACCTTAATCATAGATCTGGATGCTTCCCATTGGGGTCTGGTGACACTAGCTAGCTTGCTAGCCATTCCTGAAACTCCTCTACATGCCCTGATTTAAAATGGTTCTCTCCTCTTTGTATACTTTTGTCCTCACAAACAAAGTATTCTGCCAGGGAACTTATGGACACGACAGTAGTAGTTATATCGTGGTATCAGCGGGCCGTGACGTGTAGCTAGCTAACTTGCTAGCCAGCATGATGCGTGCAGTGCTTTGCTCCAGAGTGTAACCACAGGTCTGAGAAGAGGACCTGCACATTTTACTCGTTCCCGAAACTCCTCTACATGCCCCGATTTAAAATGGTTCACGACAGTAGACATTGCTAACGTCTAGTACGTTTAGCGGGGTAACATTAATGTTAGCTAGCTATAGCTAGCTTGGTATCAGCTTGCCATGATGTGGATTAGGCGACAAAACTCAACAACTAGCTGCCTACTGAACAACAGGCTGCCTACTGGTAAATGTATAGTTATTTTTTTACAACAAATTAAAAACCTTATAACTACCTTTATTTCAACAAAAAATGCTTAAACAATAATGTTCATGGTAGAAGGGAACTCATTTTGTGCAAAAATGGAAGCTTGTCAATTTCCATGTGGCAGAATTGTTACAATAGCCGATAATCCATTTTCCCAATGATGAATCCCTATACGGATGGAACAACCAGTGACATCAGACTACACCTCCCTATAGAGAGAGGGGGGATAGAGAGAGAGAGAGGGGTAGAGAAAGAGAGGGAAGAGAGAGGGGGTAGAGAGAGAGAGGGGTAGAGAAAGAGGGGGAGAGAGAGAGGGGTAGAGAAAGAGGGGGAGAGAGAGAGTTTAGTTTAGTTTAGTTTATTCGGATCCCCATTAGCCATTGCCACAGGCATAGGCTACTATTACTGGGGTCCACACAAATCAATACAATACAATAAAATCAATACAATACAATTAATACAATACAATACAATAAAACAATACAATACACCTCAATAACACCTAAAAATATTATATAATAAAATATCTAAGTTCACCTATCACACATAAAATATCTAAGTTTACCAATCACACATACCCATCTACTCAATCATGTTTCAAGGCATATATGTTCACTTAAAGCATAACAATACATCTCAATACAATATACAAATATATTAAAAATCTAAGTTCAACAATCACACATACCCATCTTCTAAATCACCCACTATGTTTACTTAACTGACAGTACCACTCTTTCTTATATGATTTTTAAGGTGTTTTTTAAATGTCTGTTTGTCTTTGTGGTAGTTTTCAGTCCAAGCAAACTGTTATATATTATTTTGTACAACACAACCAACGATTACAGAATGGCGACAGGAACAGGTACTATACACTCACAATTTCTCCCCCCATCTCCCCTCTCTCTGTAAACACAACGAGGCATAGACACACATCTCTGACTTGGTACAAGCAGCTGCCTGTCTCAGATTTCCTCTTCATGGGGGAAGATGAGACATGCAGGCGCTGATTAAGTGAGAGACAGTGGCTGTTTGATCTCCTGGGAAAGTCAACAAATGTGTGGTTTTACAGCTCTGAGATCGACCAAGCGACCAGAGAACCTTCTGGTCAGACAGATTGAATATACAAAGATACTAAAGAAACGGCCTTATAAGGCGCCAGACAAGCCCCACTAAGGGGGGCTGCTGTCTCTTCTAAGACAAAAGACAGCAGATGTAGCAGAGATCAAAGAAAGACCGTTTGAGTCCACTCTGTGACCTAATAGGGCATCTTGAACTGCGGGAAAAACGCCCAGTAATAAATTCAGTCTTAAACGTCACTGTAGGGCTTAGCCTATTGAGAGCTAAAACAAGTGTTCTCCAATTAGAAAGCTCGATGCGAGTTCTTGGATACGCCCGCCTGTCGTAACATTAGAGGCGGAGCTTAGATTTGAATATGACAAACTCCTCGATGGGAGAGGAGGACACAAACCCCACGAGACCAGACCAGGAAACAACTAGCAGAATACACACTCTTTTCTCCACTAGATATTGAGGAAACCACGAGCAGAGAGACGGCGCCGCAACTACCATCTTGGAGAAGCCGAGACGCGAGAATGTTTATAGACAAGCTTTTTTATAGAGAATTTAGTCTGAATTCTACGATCCTCCGGCATATTGGATGCATCTCGTAGGTTCATTGCACATATTTCTTTTGTAACATCTGTTGAAATCCTTTTTCATTAAAAGCGGATTCTCTTCAAACTGCTCGGAACTCGATTTCTTCAACTGCCGCGCTGTGTACTAGCAGAAACCATAATATACATGGTTATCTGCAATTGTAGCTCAGTAGTACTTCAAAGAGCTTTTTAAGGTTTAAACACAACGCAGGGTACGAAGGTTAAGCTAGGAAGATACTACATTTTTGGTGCTGTGATCCTTGAATAGAAACGTCCGTTTTGAACGACAACAAAAGAGAATTTTTTTATTTTTTTTCTTCCTCTTTCTTCACCTCGAGCATCGACAACAACATCAGGTCGTCTTCGCGTAGCCGGAGAGTTACGCTAGAAGGTGAGTGTTATGGAGTGTATGGGTGTTCAATTCGAACCAAAGGGGGGTTTGCTAAAGACTTAACCTCATGTGAACATGAAGTAATGGGTGATGAGTTGGGTGTTCTGGATAGAAGGGGCAGCTCTGTGGAATTGGGTACAGGGGAGTTCCACTGGAGTACTATTGTACAGAGAATATGGGGAAGTGTACAGAGCGCTGTTACTATTCAGAACATGCAAGTCAGATATGGTAAAGATGAGTGTGCACCGCCAAAACTGGTTTGCGAGACAGGTTATAAGCGTCGTATTGCGACTGACTACGGTTTCTCTGGCCAGGGGACCACGGTGGTCCGTTTTGCGTGCGATGGTGCGCTTCTCGAGGGATTATTAGAACCCTAGAAAATAATGCTCGAGACGGGGGCGCAGTTAATGGGGAATGATTTGGGTGTTCTGAATGGAAGGGGAAGCTCTGTGAAAATTGGGTACAGGGGAGTTCCACTGGAGTACTGTTGTACAGAGAATATGGGTAAGTGTACAGAGCGCTGTTACCATTCAGAACATGCAAGTTAAGTGTGGTAAGCTTGAGGTGAACCTTCGGGACCGGTGAGTGGCGTGTGCGGTTACAGAGTACGGGGAATAGTTCTACGGAGGAGCTGAAGTACACCCAGATACGTGGCTTTTTAATAGAAGCGGGGTCTGGTTCGTGCTCAAAGTTAAACGGTGGTACTCGTGCGTGTTAGGACCGTGCCGGGCAGACTGTAAGGGTCTTGTTTGATTTTGAGCGCAGCAGGCGTGTTAATTAACTGCGTTAGGCTGTAACAAAATAAGTACTTAAAGAAAAGTCGATTAAAAGGCTATAGAAAGCAATATAGTAAACTTAAACACTGTCTATAGTACGGCGGGTAAATATGCCTAATGTTGCGTTTAGGAAGTTGCGCGGTGGTTGTTGACGGGTTGTGGAGACTACCGCGGGCGTCAGGAACTAAAATGGGTTGGTTATGAATGATGTTGCAGCTATGGTTAGGCATTATTTGTGTATGAGTGGAAGGACTTATGGTTATGTTGTACGTTGTGTGATATAGTATGGATTAAATCTGTAAATTGGCACTTAATATATGACTGAGAACGGTTTTTTAATATTGGATATGGTACATAGGGACGAGCGCCTCGTCCATTGAGCCACCCAGCTGCTGGTAAAAGTGTAGCGCGTGCATGCTCGTCGGTGCTCGTGCTGGACAGAGCGCGTTCTCGTCAGGACTCGTGCGTGTCATGGCGCGAGGCTAGGCTAAAGCTACATGCTATGACCGGCTGGCTCGAAGCTATGTGCTATGAACAAATAGCTCGTCGTGGCTCGCATGGGATGTTCAGTACTGTATGTTGTGGAAGCGGAAGAATTGCAGTATAACTGTATTGTCTTTTATGAGGAATGGGCTAATGTTTACAAAATATTGGCTGGAAGTTTAAACGTGTGCAGGATGCACGGTGAATGAGTGGGCCGCCTTAGTGTGCGCATGCGCACTTGTGAGAAAGGTCATTGTGTGTGAGGCGGAGTGACTGAAATTAATTATGATGTGGTTGAAAGTGCACTAGGTGGCGCCAGAGTCAACCTGGGCAACGCGGCCGTTTTAGGTGATTGTGATGTGGTTGGAAGTGCACTAGGTGGCGTTAGAGTCAACCTGGGGCACGAGACCGGTTTTTGGAGGGGTGTGGAGGTGACCGTTGTGAGGGTGTTGGTGTTACGCTAGGAGGCGGTAGAGGCATTTTTTGACTCCCGTCCTGGGGTAGTGTTGTGGTATATGGTTAGATGTACGTAATGTCCCTCCCTCCCTCTGTCTCTTCCTCTCTCTCTATCTCCCACTTTCTTCCCCTCTCTCTCTCTCTCTCTCTCCCTCTGTCTCTCTCTCCCCCTTTCTTCCCCTCTTCCTCTCTCTTTCTCTCCCCCTTTCTTCCCCTCTTCTTCTCTCTCTCTCTCCCCCTTTCTTCCCCTCTCTCTCTCTCTCTCCCTCTCTCTCTCTCCCCCTTTCTTCCCCTCTTCCTCTCTCTCCCTTCTCTCCCCTCTTCCTCTCTCTCCCTTCTCTCCCCCTCTCCCGCTCTCACACACTGAGTTCTCAAGCACTGAGCTCTCCCTCTCTCTCCCCTCCCTCTCTCGCTCTTTCCCTCCCTCCCTCTCTCTCTCTCTCTTCCCCTCTTTCTTTGGCCCCCTCTCTCTCTCTCTCCCCCTTTCTTCCCCTCTTCCTCTCTCTCTCTCTCCCCCTTTTCTTCCCCTCTTCCTCTGTCTCCCCCCTTTTCTTCCCCTCTTCCTTTTTCTCTCTCTTCCTCTCTCTCTCCCCCTTTCTTCCCCTCTTCCTCTCTCTCTCCCCTTTTCTTCCCCTCTTCCTCTCTCTCTCTCTCCCCCTTTCCTCTCCCTCTTCCTCCCTCTCTCTCTCTCTCCCCCTTTCTTCCCCTCTTCCTCTCTCTCTCTCTACACACTGAGTTTTCCCTCTCTCTCCCCTCCCTCTCTCGCTCTTTCCCTCCCTCCCTCTCTCTCTCTCTCTTCCCCTCTTTCTTTGGCCCCCTCTCTCTCTCTCTCCCCCTTTCTTCCCCTCTTCCTCTCTCTCTCTCTCCCCCTTTTCTTCCCCTCTTCCTCTCTCTCTCCCCTTTTCTTCCCCTCTTCCTTTCTCTCTCTCTTCCTCTCTCTCTCCCCCTTTCTTCCCCTCTTCCTCTCTCTCTCTCTCCCCCTTTCTTCCCCTCTCTCTCTCTCTCTCCCCCTTTCTTCCCCTCTTCCTCTCTCCCCCTTTCTTCCCCTCTTCCTCTCTCGCTCTCTCCCCCTTTCTTCCCCTCTTCCTCTCTCTCTCCCCCTTTTCTTCCCCTCTCCCTCTCTCTCTCTCTCCCTCTCTCTCTCTTTCCCCCTTTCTTCCCCTCTTCCTCTCTCTCCCTTCTCTCCCCTCTTCCTCTCTCTCCCTTCTCTCCCCCTCTCCCGCTCTCACACACTGAGTTCTCACACACTGAGTTCTCCCTCTCTCTCCCCTCCCTCTCTCTCTCTTTCCCTCCCTCCCTCTCTCTCTCTCCCCCTTTCTTCCCCTCTTCCTCTCTCTCCCTTCTCTCCCCCTCTCCCTCTTCTTCCTCTCACACACTGAGTTTTCACACACTGAGCTCTCCCTCTCTCTCTCTCTCTTCCTCTCTCTCTCTCTCTCCCCCTTTCTTCCCCTCTTCCTCTCTCTCCCTTCTCTCCCCCTCTCCCGCTCTCTTCCTCTCACACACTGAGTTCTCGAACACTGAGTTCTCCCTCTCTCCCCCCTCTCTCTCTCTCTCTCCCCCTTTCTCTTTTTATCTCTTCTCTAACTTTCTTTCTTTTCTCTCTCTCTCCCTCCTTCTCCATAGGAGGCGTTTGGGCAGTGCAGAGTCAGCATATTGTGTAATGTGTTTTATGGTTTGGAACAGGTCTGTTCGGGACTGCGTGCCCCCCCCCCCCCCCTCCCCCCCCCCCCCCCCCCCCTCTCCTGGTTTTCCTTCAAACCCCCCCACCCCATGTTTTTCTCTCTCTCTCTCCCTTTTGCCCCCCTCTCTCCCGTTTCCCTTCTGCCCCCCCACTCCATCCTTTGCCCCACTCGCTGAGCCCTTCTCTCTCTACCCCCTCTTCCTTCTGAAGACCGGCATGGGGATACATGTTTTCCCTCTGGCCTGGTCCTCTCTTGGCCGGTTGGCGGTTTCGTTGCGGCCTTTTTTCTTGTCCTGGTATTGTGTTTAGGTTGGGGTCTTCATGTCAGTGGACTGTGGTATGTGTGGTTATAAAGTTGTGTTGTTGTTTGTGGGGATTGCAGGACATATTAGGATACGCGCCGGTGACAGAGGGAGGAAGAGGAGGACGGAACATACAACATGGTTCCTGGTTTGAGTGACAGTAGTAGGCGGGTGCTTCGGGGGTGTGCTGTGGCGATGGTTTGGTTGTGTGTGTTGATCGGTACGATAATGTATGATCCATATCTGCGACCTGAACAGCCGGAGGTGGTGATAGTGGGTAGGAGGTCGCAGCCAGACCATCGCGGGAATCTGTTTTTGGGGATGGCAAGGACGGTAGCTAAGGCAGCTAATAGATCGGATTGTTATGTGTGTGGCTTGGCCCCGCTAGCGGCCGATGCAGGTCTTCCTTTGATTGCGCACCCCTTAACGAAGTGTCATGCCAATGTGTTGAGAGACGTGCCTCTCTCCGGCCCATGCGACGGGGTGGGTCATGATAAGATGTTGAGGTATTTGGGCCGGGGGTTGGGGTCGAATAAGGCGATAGGTATTGGAGGTCTAAAGGACAATAGCCCCATTCCAGTGGCGTTTAGGGCGGCTGGGTTTGAGATGTGCGTAGAGGGGAAGTCCGGTGGTAGGGACGTGGGGTATTTGGACGGCTGCTTGGGTGAGAGTGGAGTATGGGGTAAGGATTCAGAGGCGCCAGCCCCTAGGGGGGCGTTTTGGATTTGTGGCGAGTATGCGTACGCGGCGTTACCTATTAAGTGGAGGGGTAGGTGTGCGTTGGGGTATTTAGTGCCGGCTATGAGGGTGTCAGATGTTTTGCCGACGATTCCCAAGTCAAGGAGGAGGAGGGATGCGGACCACTTTTTCAGGGTGGCGTTTCCCTGGTGGGGGACGTATGCGAACATGGGTGAACTGGACCATCTAGCTCGCGTGTTTGAAGATATGGCGGCTACGACCGCGAAAGGTATGACCCTGGAGGCTCAAGAGTTACGGTCCTTAAGACTGATGGAGCTGCAGTCAAGGACAGGTTTGGACTTCCTGTTGGCAAGTTCAGGAGGCACGTGTGCATTGATTGGTCAGGAATGCTGCACATTTATCCCAGAAAATGACGTAGGTGGCATACAGGAGGTTATAGAGCATTTGAAGAATATTACTAGGGAGATGCAGCCCGCGCGGGAGGACTCGTGGGAGGGCTGGGGTCAAAGTTGGATGGGCTATATAGGATGGACGATTGCTAAGTATTTGCTGTGTGCTGTGGTGATGTTTGCGGTTATAGTGGTTTGTGTGAATGTTATCAGGGTGTGTGTGACGTACGTGTTCAGGACTCTCGGCGCGGTTGGTTCTGCGTCTGGGGACCCACACCGCTCGGTTGCGCCTGCGTATGCGATGATGATGATAAGGGATGGCGCGGAGGGTGGCAGGGTGGGTGTGGGCGTTCCAATAAAGCCGAGGTGCCCGGCGTCCGCGCTGGCTACTATTCTCTGATCTGGGTGGTGGACATTCAGGGTTGGGGAGTGGGAGGGCCGGGGCGTGCGTGTGGGTGTGAGGCGGGGGACGTTCCTGGACGACCGTGCGTTGCCGTTGGCGAGATAGGGTTGTGTATGCAATTGTGTTTTTTTTTTTCCCATAGTAGGTACGTTTGGATTGACTGTGTGATGTGGGGCGGTGTACCCGGGGTTCGGTGTTGGGTCTGGTCGGCTATGCATGGCCGTCCGGCAGGGCACTGGACTCTGGGGATACTGGCCTGAAGGACGGGAGAGGTTGCCGGGATGCTGACTGCTTGGTACCTGTGGTGAGGTGGGTTTAGACCACTGTGGAGGGGCTGTCAAGGTCTCTTCAGTGAACAGGGTTGACACCTCACGGCGTGCGTGGCGCGGCGTCCGTGGCATTCTTTAGGTTACCTCTGGGGGACACGTGTCTGGGTGACAGGTGTCCCCTGGGGGGTGTGGTACTAAATAATGAAAAAGAATGTGAAAAATGAATGTAACTATATTAATCAAGATGTTTTTGTTTTCCGAGGAGTATCAGAATTGGAGCAGGATCAAGCGGAAGTAAAGGAGAGCGGAGATTCAACAAAAAATAGGAACCCAGTGTGTTGACAGAGATCGAACGAGAAGAAAAACAGGGAGTAGAAACGGGTGGTATCACACACATGTATCAATTACAATTGTCTCATGTTTAAGAGTGTATGAGGAAAGTAAAAAGATACTCATACAGTGAATGAAAGGAACCTCTCAGGAATTTGATTATAAAGACAGAGTAAAGTACAAGTCCGGTTGATAAATTAACAAGAACTGTTGTCATTGTGTGCTCTGATCTCCAGCAGTTCGATTGGACACGCGGAACACCACAAATCAGGTAAGAATAGGAATTTCAACTGAACAAGAGACAGAAGAGAATAGGAAGGGCCCACAGTGCCACCATTGGCTGTCCGAGTAGGAGTTAGTCACAAGAAGCATAGACACCTACACTTAGATAGGGATAACACAAGCTATTGTTCTGCCTGTTGCCATTGTTACAAGATAAAAAAGGCAAGAGAAAAAATGGGGCGAAAAAGCGCATATAAGAAAATAAAAGACACAACCGACGCAGGTAAGTCGACCGTAATTGGGTGGATGGAAGAAAGTCCCGTACAAATTATTGCCAATGAACACGACACGACAAAAGGTAACAGATATTATTTGAAAAAAGCAATTTATATATCAAAAAGATGGAATGAAAGATGGGAGCTTGAGAAACGTTGGCCAGTCGAGGGTTCTTTTGATTTGGGGTTAATAGCTATTGTGGGAACACTAATTAAGGCATACAGATATCAAGGGAACGAGGAGGAAAGAGCAAAGAAAAGGTTGCAAGAAACAAGCTTTTTAGCAGCTTATGCACGGGAAGCTGAGAGGAGAGATAGTGAAAAGAAGGCCATTGCAAATGGCAATGATGCAGACAAACCAGTAGAGGGGGTAGTCCAGGTCACCATAACTCCCCTGGCCCCTGACACAACACCTGTCACCGCCCAAAGTGCAGTGCAGTTAGCCTCACCCACCCCAGCCTCCTATCTTATGGCCCAACAGGAAAGAATTGAGGGAGCTTTAGCACCCCCGCCATATGCCAGTAGGAATGGGGAGACAATATACCCCATCCTACCTTTATTAGAGATGATAAGCCCTTACCAGTTGACAGATGATCTGGGGAACAAAGAGAAGGGACAAGCAAAGACATCTATTCAGCTGACAGCTAGGCAACCAGATAGGTCAGCCTGGACTTGGTCAGACAGAGAGGGTGTGGCCGCCTCACGGCTACCAGACAGGTCAGCCCAGACTGGGTCAGTCAGAGAGTATGCGGCCACCTCACGACCAAGGGAAAGGATAGAAGAGACGTCAGAGCGAACTAGAGTGATACAAGCAGCTGAAAGAAAGGGAAAGGAAGGCTATGAGGCAATGTTAAAAGAGAAAGAGTGGGAAAGGGTGAAGGAGACCTACGGCCAGCCTCAGAGAGTTTATGACCACCAGAGAGAGTATGACCACCAGAGAGAGTATGACCATCAGAGAGAGTCTGTCCGCCAGCCAGAGTACCTCCAAAGCCCCCCAGCTCCTGCGCCCCACTCTATATACCGAGATCTTATTACCCCCCAGCAATTTGCTTCCCCCCAACCTCAGCCCCGCAAGGGGGTAGCCCCTGGCAGTCACAAGATGGGTCACACGATATCCCAGTGGACGACGATAGATGCAGTAGGTGAGAAGCCAGAGGCTATCGACCTCGCACTTGGGGGGCAGATGACACGGATACAAGAGGATCTGACAGAGATAGAACAGGCGCTCACGGCCTTGGACAGGGACCAAGTGATCCTAGCAGGGCAAGTTCCCGACCAAACAAGCATGGAAGCGGAGGGAAAGGAATATCAGGAGTTCATGAGGGTGCGGGCTGGCATTGAGGGAAAGCAAATTGCCCTGAAAGACAAAAAAGGAGAGAAGCAAGAGGCCCTCCAGAAAGTACAAGAGGCTGTAAGGGAGAGAACGCAGACCAGATCACAGACGAAAGACAAGCAAACCCCTATCCGCATGGCTCCTATAATAATAAGAGGACAGGACCTGGAATATCACCCCCTGAAGGCGTCGGACATGACACAGGTGACTGAGAAATTGCCGCCCCTCCAGAATGGGGCCAACCCTTGGATTGCCCAACTGGAGGAGTTGATGGTCGGCACAGAAATGGCAATGGGGGATGTCAAGAAAATATTGACAAACATGATGGGAAAAGACGGCATGGAAAAGATACTGGAGATGGCTCGCCTGCATGGCCATGTGGGGACTGGAGCGCATGATGCGGACCTGTTCACAGCGTACAGGGGAGTAATGTGGGCGGCCCTACGAGAAGCCTATCCAACGAGACTGCACGCAGACCAAATTCAGATTGGTACTTTGGAGACAACAGTGCACCCCAGGCTGTACGTACGACAAGCCTATGCCGCGTGGAAGAACACAACTGGTCAGGAGGCGGGACTTGACCCTATGCATGAAGCCTCGTTAAGAGCCAAGATTGAAAACGGCCTCCCCCTAGAGGTAAGACAGAGATTGGCCGAGGTGGTGTCATTGTCAAGGATGGCGCTGGACTTATATATTGATCAAGTAGAGCATTACGTTGACCTGTATCGGAAAAAAGAGCAAAGAGCAAAGGAGAAGGATACGGAGCAACAACGTAAGATCATGTATCAACAGCCAACTGATGCAGTGAAGGTAGTGGAATACCTTCAAGCCTTAGTCCAGGCCCCACAACCAAGAGGGGGGACAGGCTATGAAGGGGAACCACAGGGACAGAGACGGGCTCAAGTGGGAACACAAGGGGGTTATGCGCCAGACCAACAACAGAGGTCGAGAGGAGCAGTCGGGTGGCAACCACGAGGAAGAGGTGGAGGCAGAGGCCGGAATCCGGATGGATTCCCGGTGCGGAAGGTGGTGTGTTGGACGTGTGGGGAACCTGGTCATATCACACGGGAATGTGGACAGGCTTGTCAACCCAGAGGGGGAGACCAGGAAAGAACTTGGCAAGACCAAGGTCAACCCCGAGTCCAAGACCAGAATGCGAACAATGGCCCGGTAAATCCATCAAGAGGGCCAGATGAACCACTATGAAGAGGCCCAGAGAGTCCAATGGGGAGGTGTCAGCTGTCAGTGTCGTCTTTAAGGGAGGAGCCTATTGTGTGCGTAACGGTGAATGACAAATCTGTCAAGATGATGGCAGACACCGGCGCGGCCTACACGGTAGTACAACCCCAAGACGCGACGCACCTAACCATGTCCGGTCGATATGTACGGACAATTGGATTTGAGGGAGTAAACCAGCTGACGGCTGTTACCGAACCTGTGACTCTGAGATATCAAGGCAGGGAAGCGACTCTCCCTGTGCTGGTCTCGGAAAGCACACCTATTAACTTACTCGGCCGAGATGGGCTGGGGTTACTGGGGATGGACATTAAATGTACTGCGGAGGGTTGCGTGATAGCCGAACGAGAAGACCAGTACTATCAGATGGTACAACGAATTGACAGTCAACCACCAGAGAACTATTGTTTAGGGGGACTGGACCAAGAGCTACTTGGCCCCGCCTTACAATGGGAGAAATTTATCACTGCCAATATGCCTGAAGCAAGGGATCCAAAGACCCCCTATCATTGCACTCTGCAGTATCATAGAGATGCAAACTCGTCACAGACTAAGGAGTGGCTGAGGGTGCAACCAGACAAAGTACAGCTGAATGCTACCAATATCATATTGGGGCCACAGGGAGCAGCGTTACGTATTGCACGGAGCGACTATCTGCTTAAAGAACACGGCATTACGGATAGTGTTCCCCATGTGACTTTGAAGGTAATCAGCTCATGTGATCAACAACACATAGGCGAAATGATGAAAAAAGCTGAAGGAATAGAATTTGAACAGATGAAAGAAAACAAACGGATCTGGATAAGCCCTGATAAAAGGTTTATTAAGATCATGGTTCAAGGCACAGGGATGGGTCGTCCCCAAACTGTGCAATTATCCCAAGAGACACTGGGAGAACTCCCTAATCCTAATGCATCAAGCCTCCAAGAGGACATGATGGAGGCGGTGCCTGAGACGCTGTGGGCAAAGAACAGCACTGACATTGGACTAATCAAGTCCGCTCAACCTGTGAAGGTGGAGCTTAGACCTGGGGCCACCCTGCCTTGGAAGAACCAGTATCCATTGAAGGAGAAAGCGGTGGCTGGAATTGAGCCACAAATTAAAGGACTTTTAGCCGCAGGAGTCTTACGGAAAACAACTGATCCCCGGAGCAACACGCCGTTGCTACCCGTGGAGAAGCCTGATACCTCTTACCGGCTGGTGCATGATCTAAGAGCTATCAACGAGGTGTTACTTGACTATCCATCAGATGTCCCCGACCCCCATGTGCTATTGACATTTATCCCGTCGAAAGCTAAATACTTTACGGTTATAGATTTGTGTAGTGCATATTTTAGTGTGCCCTTGAGCGAGGAGTGCCAGCATTTTTTTGGTTTTACTTATAAGGATGAATATTATGAGTATACTAGGATCCCGCAGGGACTAAAGCATTCGCCACACATATTCAACAAAATCCTAAGGGAGGATTTAGAGGGGTTGGATAAAGTCGTGACCTCTAGGGTCATTCAGTACATGGATGATCTGATACTGTGCGCGGACGATCAGGAAACATGTCATCGCGATTCCGTGAAACTGTTGCAACTGTTGGCGGAAAACGGCCATAAAGTGTCGTTGAAAAAGTTGCAATATTGTAAACCTAAAGTGATCTATTTAGGACAAACAATTTCACAGGGCCATCGGGCTATTTCAGAAGAACATTTGGTGGCCATAAGGACGGCGCCCAAGCCTGTGACGGTACGACAGCTAATGGGATTTCTGGGTATAATGGGGTACAGCTCTCCATGGGTCGAGAACTATACGGAAATAGTGAAACCATTGAGAAAGATGATGAAAGAAACGGGCGTTGATAAACTGAGCAGTAAAGTGGTATGGACCGAAGATGGCTCACGGGCATTCGAAACAATCAAGTCCCGACTGTTATCGGCGCCGGCCCTGGCTTTGCCTAACTATACCAAGAAATTCATACTCTACGTCTCTTCTTCACCAGATCAGAAGCAGGCGTGTGCGGTGTTGGCCCAGAACACAGGGGTGGGGGCGCGACCACAGCCGATGGCGTACTACTCAATTGCCTACTCGGAAGTAGAGATGGGGATGGCTCCATGCTACCGAGAAATGGCTGGAGTGTATACGATGTACGAAAAAGCCGCAAGTATTATGATGGGATATCCAGTGGATATCATGGTGAGGCATGACTTAAAGAGTCTGTTGGAGTCCGGTAAATATGCACTAACGATGCCTCGCATTAAACACTACTACAGACTTTTGGAACAGGAAGACGTGACGCTGGTCAGGTGTTCTATAACGAACCCGGCAGCGGACATCCCTACGCCTGAGGATGGAGAACCCCACGACTGTTTAGTCGAAGTCGAGAGGTACTCTAAACTCAGAGCAGACTTGCAGGCGTTTCCATTTAGCAGTCCAGATCTGGAATTATGGACTGACGGCTCTTGCTATCGTGTTGGCGAGGGACTAAAAGCAGGTTACTCCGTGGTAAGGTCACAGGGCGAAGGATTTGTGGTAGAAAAAGCCGAAGCATTATCACAACCTTGTTCGGCCCAATTAGCAGAGTTGGTCGCACTGACGGAAGCATGTAACATGGCAGAGGGCAGAACTGTAAATATTCATACAGACAGTGCCTATGCTCACGGTACCGCATTTTTACATGGCACAGTGTGGAAAGGGCGAGGTTTTAAGAAAGCTGACGGAAGCGCCATAAAACATTGTAGTCAGATTAAACGGTTGTTAGAGGCAATTATGAAACCAAAGCAGATTGCGATAATCAAGTGTGCTGCCCACCAGTCTGACGAGTCAAAGATAACTCGAGGAAACAAAAGAGCAGACGAAGCTGCCAAGGAAGTGACAGGTGCCGACAGAGCAGGTAAGGTATTGGTTATCACACACGGAGTTGAGTTAGAGGACAAGATAACCTACAAAGATGTTTTGACTTTCCAGGAGGAGGCTAGTCAGGTAGAACGGAACCTCTGGATAACCAGGGGAGCTTGTCAGGATGATTCAGGTTTGTGGCGCAACGTCAGTGGATTTGTGGTGGCTCCTGCTGGCCTGGTCGGACTGCTGATCCACACGGCTCACGACTTTTGCCATGCGCACAGAGGAGAGGTAAGGAGAAAAATCAGAGAATATGGCTTTTGGGCACCAGATTTGATCAGTCAAATTGATCATGTGATACAGAGATGTGTAATATGTTTGAAAAACAATATACGTAAGGGGATTAGTGTGTCACCAGGACATATCCCCACGCCCAATGGCCCAATGCGAGACCTTGTAATTGATTACATTGACATGATTAAGCCCATTAATCAGAAGAGATATATTCTTGTCGTTGTCTGTCGTTTTTCAAGGTGGGTGGAGGCGTGCGCCACCCGGCACAAGGATGCAGCATCGGTGGCTAAGTTCTTATGCCAAGAGGTAATTCCCCGTTTCGGAATAATGGACAGAATCGCGTCAGACAACGGAAAAGAGTTTGTCGACAAAACTGTACGTTTAATACTCCAACATTTAGGCATAAAACAGCGATTGGGGGCCGTTTATCATCCGCAGAGCCAGGGGATGGTGGAACGCATGAACGGGACGCTAAAAAACAAGCTGGTAAAGATCTGTCAACACACAGGACTGAATTGGTTGAACGCTCTCCCTCTAGCACTGTTTGCATGCCGGTCAAGCGAGGTTCGCGGACTGCGTCTGACACCGCACGAAATGATGTTAGGTCGCTGCATGGTAGTACCAGGTTTGCGCGCGACAGGCAAAGGTCCGAGTTTGGACATCCTGGACAACGACATGCGTGAGTACGTAAAATACATGTCAAAGATACACAAAAGTATTCTGGATCATGTCTCCAGTAGACAGGAGCATGAAACCGGGGATGAGGTGAATAGGCAGACTACACCTCAAATCATACCAGGCGACTACGTTTATGTTAAAGTATTTAGACGCAAGTGGTTTGGCGCGAGACGAGAAGGGCCATACAAAGTCGTTCGAGCCACCGAGAGGGCTTTACAAATTCAAGGATCGCCTATGTGGTTTCACGTTACTCATTGTGTAAAAGCAATCGATACGGACCAAGAATGGGAACCTGAACCACAAGACCTTGAAGGTAAAACCGGGGCGTCGCAACCGTTACATGAAGGCGAAGTGAAAGCGGCGGAAGATGAAATTGGGGTGGCGCTAACCCCAAACGATGGGGAAGACCCGGATGATTATGGCGAGCCAGACCGAGGGGGCCACGATTGGCCACAAGTAGAAGATGAAGTTTTTTTACAGGAACCAGACAGAGGAGAAGATTATGAATTGGAACATAATAATTTCTCCTCTGTGGATTTGGAGAAGGTACCAGAAGAACCGGAGGAACCAGTGCTTAGCACAAGCCCGGAACGAGATACTCGACCAAAACGAGTCATCCAGAAGCCTCAACGGTATACATAGGCGAAAGAAGGGATAGTGTAACTGATAGGCCTTGGAGAGGGCGTGTATATATTAATTTTTCATTTTTCATTAGCTAAGCTCTCTCCTTTTTTAGAAATGTTTAGATAATAAATGCAATGTAAGGTCTTTTCTTTCAGAGTGGATTGCACAAAACAGACACGTTTGGTTAAAAAAACACATAAGTATAGTCTAAACCTGGTAATTGGTACGATCATCTTTTTGCATAAAGGGACGGACCTAGACTGAAGTGAAATTGATATAACTGATACATTGTGTATAACCTGCAAAGGAGTGGAAAATTGTTAAACGGTGTGAGTGAATAGAGAACTGTGTAAACATAAATGGATTCATAGTCGGTCAGTGGAAGAGGGAGCTAATGTGGGTGTTGAGAGCAATTGATACTAACAAATATGGAAAATGAGTTAGAAGGATTCTGGAAATGTTTGGTTCTTAGGTAACTGGGCTAAACAGTAAGGTTAAGGTAATTGTAAACAGTTTGATTGAGAAAATACTAACAAGTATATTGGGGATCATTAATCCCCAAACCGGGGAAACTGTGGTAGTTTTCAGTCCAAGCAAACTGTTATATATTATTTTGTACAACACAACCAACGATTACAGAATGGCGACAGGAACAGGTACTATACACTCACAATTTCTCCCCCCATCTCCCCTCTCTCTGTAAACACAACGAGGCATAGACACACATCTCTGACTTGGTACAAGCAGCTGCCTGTCTCAGATTTCCTCTTCATGGGGGAAGATGAGACATGCAGGCGCTGATTAAGTGAGAGACAGTGGCTGTTTGATCTCCTGGGAAAGTCAACAAATGTGTGGTTTTACAGCTCTGAGATCGACCAAGCGACCAGAGAACCTTCTGGTCAGACAGATTGAATATACAAAGATACTAAAGAAACGGCCTTATAAGGCGCCAGACAAGCCCCACTAAGGGGGGCTGCTGTCTCTTCTAAGACAAAAGACAGCAGATGTAGCAGAGATCAAAGAAAGACCGTTTGAGTCCACTCTGTGACCTAATAGGGCATCTTGAACTGCGGGAAAAACGCCCAGTAATAAATTCAGTCTTAAACGTCACTGTAGGGCTTAGCCTATTGAGAGCTAAAACAAGTGTTCTCCAATTAGAAAGCTCGATGCGAGTTCTTGGATACGCCCGCCTGTCGTAACATTAGAGGCGGAGCTTAGATTTGAATATGACAAACTCCTCGATGGGAGAGGAGGACACAAACCCCACGAGACCAGACCAGGAAACAACTAGCAGAATACACACTCTTTTCTCCACTAGATATTGAGGAAACCACGAGCAGAGAGACGGCGCCGCAACTACCATCTTGGAGAAGCCGAGACGCGAGAATGTTTATAGACAAGCTTTTTTATTGAGAATTTAGTCTGAATTCTACGATCCTCCGGCATATTGGATGCATCTCGTAGGTTCATTGCACATATTTCTTTTGTAACATCTGTTGAAATCCTTTTTCATTAAAAGCGGATTCTCTTCAAACTGCTCGGAACTCGATTTCTTCAACTGCCGCGCCGTGTACTAGCAGAAACCATAATATACATGGTTATCTGCAATTGTAGCTCAGTAGTACTTCAAAGAGCTTTTTAAGGTTTAAACACAACGCAGGGTACGAAGGTTAAGCTAGGAAGATACTACATCTTCAACCCTAGTTAGTGCAGGTGGTAAGGAATTCCATGCAGTCATGGGCGGCTCTATACATCACAGTCCTTTTCATTGCATTTGTTCTTGGCATCTTTACAGTACATCTTTCCATTGACACATGCCTGGTGGAGTAACTGTGTCTGTTGATTGTGAATTGTATCTCATCATATAGACAAGCAGGTTTTTTGTTCTTATATATATTTCTAAAAAACATTATGATATTTACATTTAGTCTTTGTTCTACCATTAACCATGACAGTTTTTCATGCATGCTTACTATGTTTGACCTTTTCCTACAATTCAGAGCAAGGCGCGCTGCTTTGTTCTGTGTCATTTGTAGTTTTCCCAGTTTTTCTCTTCCAGCACTTCCCCAGATCCCCGGACAGTAATCCAGATGTGAAAGGATCAGAGCCTGGATAACATGGATAACCGACTCCGGAGTTAGGAATTCTGCACATCTTCTAATTAAAGCCAGCCCTCTCCCCATCTTTTTTGTTATGTTATTTATATGCGTTGACCAGTTCAGATGACTGTCCAATGTTATACCTAGTAGCTTTGCTTCTTTTACCTGTTCAATTTCAGTTCCCCCCATCATTATTTTTAATTTTGGATTAGCAATTAGCATATGGTGTGAACCCATTAAAATACACTTTGTTTTTGCTATGTTTAAAACCATTCTATTCGCTCTAATCCACTCTTCTACTTTTTGTAGCTCTTTATTTAGTGCCACACCCAGATCTTCCACAGAGGAGGATGCCATGTACAGGGTTGTATCATCCGCATATATAGCCACCTTTGCTTGCTCTAAAATTAACGGCAAATCATTTGTATAAATGGTGAATAACAAAGGTCCAAGGCAACTTCCCTGCGGAATTCCATACTTAACATTTTTCGCTTCAGATAGGCTACCGTTAAAAAATACTCTCTGTTTTCTACTGTATAAGTAGCTAGTTATCCATGAAACTGATGAGGAAGCAAAACCATAGTCTTTAAGTTTCTCCAGTAGTATTTCATGATCCATGACATCAAATGCTGCACTGAAGTCTAACATCACTGATCCTGCTAATTTCTTTCTATCAATATCCATTAGACAATCATCTACTAGCTGTGTCAACGCTGTCGCTGTTGAGTAACCATCCCTATAGGCATGCTGAAAATCAGTATTCAATTCATTGTCATTGAAGTAACTCTGAATTTGTGTAAACACTATTTTCTCCATTATCTTCGCTAACACTGGCAAAATGCTCACAGGGCGACTGTTTGCACCCGACAGGTTGACTTTTGCATTTTTCTGTAAAGGAATGATTTTAGCCTCCTTCCAGACTTTTGGACATATACCATATTTAATGCTTTGATTTATAATATGTGTGACCGTACCTGCTACATGCTTTGCTGAAACCTTCAGTAGTCTACCATCCATGTTATCCAGGCCTGCTGGTTTTTCCTTTTTTATATCTGACAACATTTCCTCCACCATTTTAGTGTCAACAGAACATAGACTAAATGAGCATTTTTTATCTTTCATAATCCTTTCTAATATGATATCATTATATTTTACATTACTCATACACATATTATTCCTTAGAGTTTCAACCTTACACAAGAAGAAGTCATTGAAATACCGAGCTATATCAACAGGCTTTGTTATAAATGCCCCATCAACCTCAATAAAGCTAGGTACATTGTTATTCCCCCTTCCTAGCAGTGGTGGACTGGCCATCGGGACGTTCGGGACGAATCCCGATGGGCCGGAACCAAAGTGGGCTGGTCCAAAAAAAAAAAAAAAAAAAAAAAAAAAAAAATTTTTTTTATACTTTTTTTTTTTTTTTACTTTTTTTTTTGGGCCAGTGTGTGGGCCAGTGTGTGGGCCACTAATGTGGGCCGGTGTGTGGGCCAGTGTGTGGGCCAGTGTGTGGGCCAGTGTGTGAGTCAGTGTGTGGGCCACTAATGTGGGCCAGTGTGTGGGCCAGTGTGTGAGTCGGTGTGTGGGCCACTAATGTGGGCCAGTGTGTGGGCCGGTGTGTGGGCCGGTGTGTGGGCCACTAATGTGGGCCAGTGTGTGGGCCTGTGTGTGGGCCAGTATGTGGGACGGTGTGTGGGCCGGTGTGTGGGCCAGTATGTGGGCCAGTCTGTGGGCCGGTGTGTGGGCCAGTGTGTGAGTCGGTGTGTGGGCCACTAATGTGGGCCAGTGTGTGTGCCGGTGTGGGCCAGTATGTGGGCCGGTGTGTGGGCCGGTGTGTGGGCCAGTATGTGGGCCAGTCTGTGGGCCGGTGTGTGGGCCAGTGTGTGGGCCGGTGTGTGAGTCGGTGTGTGGGCCACTAATGTGGGCCAGTGTGTGTGCCGGTGTGTGGGCCAGTGTGTGGGCCAGTATGTGGGCCGGTGTGGGGGCCGGTGTGTGGGCCAGTGTGTGGGCCGGTGTGTGGGCCGGTGTGTGGGCCAGTATGTGGGCCGGTGTGTGGGCCGGTGTGTGGGCCAGTGTGTGGGCCAGTATGTGGGCCGGTGTGTGGGCCGGTGTGTGGGCCAGTGTGTGGGCCGGTGTGTGGGCCGGTGTGTGGGCCAGTGTGTGGGCCGGTGTGTGGGCCGGTGTGTGGGCCGGTGTGTGGGCCAGTATGTGGGCCAGTGTGTGGGCCGGTGTAGTGTGTGGGCCGGTGTAGTGTGTGGGCCAGTGTGTGGGCCGTATGTGGGCCGGTGTGTGGGCCATTATGTGGGCCGGTGTGTGGGCCAGTGTGTGGGCCGGCAATAAAACAATAAACAAGTTGCATAAACTAAATCAGATTAAAAATGATCACAGTTCTGGTTTGCCTTAAGATGCAGTTTAAGATGGGTCTTGAACATGGAGTATGTAGGGCACTCTCTAATCACAACTGGTAGGCTATTCCAGTAGTTACCACTTTTAACAGAGAACACAGTTTTTGCAATGGTAGTATACCGAAAAGGCACCTTACAGTCCCCTCTACTGATGGCCCTGGTGGTAATGCCAGTGTCTGCTTTCTGTTGGATGAACTCATTCAATTGGGGAGGGGCAAGTCCATGCAGAACCTTGTACATGAAGCAAGTATATTTGAAAACTTGGAAATTCTCGAAACTTAGCATGTTATGTTTTTCTAAAACATTACAGTGATGAAATGAAATTGGTTTCCTATCAAATACTTTTATGGCTTTTTTGTAGAGTAATTTTATTGGTGTAAGAGTAGTGACATATGAAAGAGACCAGTTGATAAAACAGTACTCGATGTGTGATAAAATCATTGAATGCAGAAACATCCTTGCAGCATTAACTGGCAGGCAGGGCCTGATCTGCCTGAAGTTTTCGATGTTAAACTTGACTGTTTGTCACTTTCTTCACATTACTTTTTTAAGGTCAATGTAGAGTCCAATGTGACCCCAAGATACTTGAATTAATGTACAATGTCCAGCTCCGCCTCTCCCAGAAACACATTAGAGTGAGTGACCTCTACTGGTGACTTTGTGAACATCATACACACTGTTTTCTTGGTGTTAAGTGAAAGACATGCTTTTGTTAGCCAGTCTTGAATGAGACATGAGACATCAGTGAATGAGATTCACGTTTCCTCCCAACCGCGAGTAGGCCTAGAAGCGCAGAAATGGAGAATGCAAAAAAAGAAAGGGTGGAGCTGAAAAAGCTAGAATTGCTAGTAAAAGACGCAGAACAATGTTCTAAAATTACAGACATGTTTAGTAGAGGAAGGGCTGGCGTTAGAGTAGCTGCTGCTGCTAATGATGATGAAGTTCAAGTGGAAGGAACCAACAGTAACATGACAGGTGCGTGCAGTAGCCTAGTGCATATTCTACTGTTGGTGTGTGCCGGTTCATGAGGGCTAGCTAGCCTATACTAGTTCTTGCAGTGATTTCAGTCATTCTATTACAAGACAATGTGCTTTCCGTATTCCTGATTCCTTACAGCACGTGGACGTAAATAGTCGTGACTCGTGACGTTTTTTCTCTGACTAAAAGTTTAGTTAGCAATGTTAGGACTAGTGCCCACCACAGCATCAGAAGCTAAAGTGCTAACCTAGAGAACCAATCAGAACCTAGGACGGGCTGCAAATTAATTGGCTACTAATATTATAATAGTAAATACTCAAATAAAATACTATATGTTCCCTTTCAAATTTTCATGTTGATATAATATTGGTAATCTAATTGATTGAATTGATTAGTTGCCATTTTACATGCTTAAATAAAATGTACCTTAGAATTCCCAACAGTTAGCCATGTTCTCGATTAGTCTCATCTACATGTTTGTAGATAACCACAGCTAACTAGCTTAAGCTAACAACTAGGTCAACTACTACCCCGTAGTTAAACAAATGTGATTGCATATAACAGCTAACTGCTACAGCTAAGTTGGTAGTTAGCCTATTCCATTAATGTTGAATGTATTTATGAAGGTTGTTGATGGTGGTTGGCGCTGAATAGCAGACATGATTCCGTCAGTCTGCCACAGGGAAGCTGTGTTTGCTGATGCTGCTCACGACCACCAGTAGCGTATGACTGTGTGAGTGTGAATGCTTGATGGTTTCTGTGAAGCGCTTTGTGAAACAATGCTGATATACAGTTAAGAATGAGTAATTCGCTTTTGGTTTTTAAGAAAATGGTTTGTAAAGCTATTTTTGAAAACTACAAGGGTGAATAATACTGTTTTTTTTTTTGCTATTTTCTTTTAGAATACTGTTTTGGAGTCTTAATTTTTAAAATTTTTGTTAAGAATATAGGACAGGCATAGGCTATATAAGCATTGCTTCAGTCTGTACCTTCTCAGTCACTGTAAAATCAAATATTGTTAAATGATTGTGTATATTGTATTGTGTGAGATGATGACTGAATAAACTACTACTACTACTACTACTACTACTACTACTACTACTACTACTACTACTACTACTACTACTACTACTACTACTACTTTGGGTGTTTTCAAAAGGCTGAAAAACGCTGTATGAATTCAAGCCATTATTATTGATTGCTGATGTTCTTCTTATGCAGTTGACTCTGAGGAAAGAGAGAGCGCCCAGTCCAGCACAGCTGACCCTGAGGGGAGAGAGAGTGCCCAGTCCAGCACAGCTGACCCTGAGGGGAGAGAGAGAGCCCAGTCCAGACAGACAGACAGACACAGAGAGAGAGAGACAGAGAGAGAGACACAGAGAGAGAGACACAGAGAGAGACACACAGAGAGAGGGAGAGACACAGAGAGAGACACACAGAGAGAGAGAGACACACACACACACACAGAGACACATACACAGAGAGAGAGAGAGAGAGAGAGAGAGAGAGAGAGAGAGAGAGAGAGAGAGAGAGAGAGAGAGAGAGAGAGAGAGAGAGAGAGAGAGAGAGAGAGAGAGAGAGAAAGAAAGAGAGAGAGAGAGAGAGAGAGAGAGAGAGAGAGAGAGAGAGAGAGAGAGAGAGAGAGAGAGAGAGAGAGAGAGAGAGAGAGAGAGAGAGAGAGAAAACAAGCTCTTGGAATGGGTGTCTGGGAGGAAGTGGGGGGTCTTTCGATGTTGATTAAACGGCAAGCAACTAATGTCATGAGTGCCAAATTAAAGGACAATAAATCCAATCTAACTGAAATTGTGTAGCACAGACCTTTTCTATGGATCAAAACCTCAATATTATTATGGTGTAGTTAATACTTCATGTATCCTTAATCCCTAGGCTAATGAGGCACTAAGATGTTAGTAAAAAAAAAAAACATATGCCAATGACAGGAAGTAACGGTATATGTATGTGTGTGTCTCTGTGTGTGTGTGTGTGTGTGCACTGTGCATGAGTGCACATCTAGGGGCGGTGTGTAGATTTGGTCTCCCTGATGTTGACTCCTTAGCCACAGCCTTGGGTTGTTTAATACTGGACAAGTGTTTCATAACGGCCGTTGTGTGGGCCGGTTTCGGGGCCGGTGCGTGGGCCGGTGTGTGGGCTGGTGCATCTGAATGTCCCGGGCTGAATTTGTGTCCCAGTCCGCCACTGCTTCCTAGTACAGTGTTAAATGTTTTCCATAACTGTTTACTGTCATTTTTCACTTCAATTATCTTAGCTTACACAAGTTCATATAAAATGTAAGTGATTAGGGCATGACAATTGAAGCTTATTTTTGGTCTTTATTTTTAGTTTATCTCATTTAAATTTTTATTTATTTATTTTTTACGGGTAAGTGGCCAAGCCACAGTCGACATTCTACTTATGGTAGAATTTAGAGTGTTAGATCCTATGGTATACATAGGAATGTTAAGGATAATTGGATCATTCTGGGATATCCGGTGGTGCAAGGGAGGGAGTCATACGCAAAGGTTGTGTTCATGGAACACAATCCTGTACGACTCTCGGTGGGAGGGAAGGGTAGGGGATTTTTATTTGTATATATGTATGTCTTTAAGCTCGGCTCTCAACGGGACCTCACTAGTGGGATGTATATCTATTATTGCCTCGCACTCTAGAAGCATTACCAAAAATTACAATGCAACATGTATAGACTATGGCTAGTTTGAATATAATGATATGGAACACCGGGGGAATAAATAACCAACTCAAACGCAAAAGCGTGCTCACACTGATGAAAAAAGAACATGTGGACATTGCTCTGCTAAGCGAAACACACATTCTAGGGAAAGACATAGATAAATTAGCGGACAACATATACCATAATATCAGTCACTCCTCTATTGGTACGAGAACTCGGGGTGTAGCAATAGTCGTTAAACGTAAGTTGAATATTGTACTAAAGGGAGTATGGTCTGATGTAGAAGGTCGGATAACTATAGCTAAGATTGAACATAAGAACAGGAAAATAGCGTTGATAGCGGTATACGCCCCAAATTTGTACGAAGAAGATTTCTTCACTACACTAACCAATGCAATGTTAGACATTCCCGATTACTCATTTATAATAGGAGCGGATTTTAATGCCATCTGGAACCCAAGGATGGACAAATCTTACCTCGCCTTTTCCAGCGAACAAAAGAATTAATCGAAGGCATTAAAGGATTGGTCAAAGATTACAGGTGTAAATGACTTATGGCGGTTACTTAATCCCACGACCCGAAAGTACTCTTGTCGATCTGCGAGACATAATACACTATCCAGAATAGATTATGTCTTTGCATCACAGAGACTATTTGATAATTATGAAGTGGAAATGATACCCAACGCACTATCAGATCACTGTTATTTACTCCTTAAAGGTACATTTGGTATACTATCCTCCCGAGCCCCAAGATGGCGATTTAACTCGTTGCTGCTTAACAACAAGGAATTCATTACACAACTCAAAGAAGCTCTTATAGTATTCCAACGGGAGAATGCAAACTCGGTGCAAGACCCCAGAATAATATGGATGTCGGTAAAGGGAATGATCAAAGACTTCACGGATAGCTTTTCCTCCAAAATGCGCAAGAATCAAAGCACAAAACTGGATGAGCTGGAAATGCTTTACTCAACGTTATTTAATTCTCTGAAATACAACAACTCAACTCGACTAGAAAATCAAGTTAACGTACTAAAAATAGAGATCAATGCCATATACAGACAACAATCGGAAATACAAATACGCAGCACAAGACAACAGCAGTACTCCCATGGTTCCAAACCCAGCCACCTATTAGCCATGCGATTAAGAATTAATGCAACATTTGCAGATATAACTACCATTAGAGCACAACAAGTACTTGTAACAGATCCTGTAAAAATAAACGATACATTCAAAGTATTCTACTCCGACTTATATAAATCAGAAATGACCTTCGATCAAAACAAAATGGACACATTTCTTAATCAAATTATTCTCCCTAAACTTTCAGAGGATGACGCTAAACAGTTAGAAATACCGATCACACTAGAGGAACTCAAGAAGGCCATAACCGCAATGAAAAGTGGTAAGGCTCCAGGAAGAGACGGTTTCCCATCAGAAATGTACCTTTCTTGTTGGGACATAATTGGCCCCTTATTACTAAATATGATCTTATACTCAGTCAAGGAGGGGAACTTCCATAAAAATGACAATATTGCACTCATAACAGTCCTCCTTAAAAAAGACAAAGACCCCAACGAGTGCGGTAGTTATAGACCTTTAAGCCTCCTCGGAACAGATATCAAACTGTACTCTAAGGTATTAGCCATCAGATTACAAAAGCATATGACGTCTTTAGTTCACCCGGACCAAACTGGCTTCATAGGAGGCCGCCTGATCACTGAGAACATAAGACGTATACTGCACGTACTTGATGCCGACAAGGAGGACACCATACCTAAGGCGATGCTGTCCCTGGATGCTATGAAGGCCTTTGACAGGCTGGAATGGTCGTATCTGTGGGCAGTGCTAGAAAGGATGGGGTTAGGAAAAGGATTCATCGATATGATTAAAGTATTATACAAAGACCCATCGGCCATGATTACAACAGGCACAATCATCAATATTTCCGGTATCATGCTCTGCCAGACAGGGTTGTCCTCTTAGTCCCGGACTGTTCAATCTATCATTAGAGCCTTTAGCACAATATATAAGACAATCCCAATCCATAGAACCTATCGTAATCAAGGGCACACAACAAAAAATTTGTTTATATGCGGACGATGTAATATTGTTCATGAAAAACCCCAACACCACATTGCCTCATCTGCTCAAGTTGATTGAGGACTTTGGTGATTTATCGGGATTTAAGATAAATTGGCCGAAGTCGGCTTTCCTTCCACTTAACACCCCTGCAAAAAAAGATACAACCCTCCCAGGACAGATACCGATGGTAAAACATTTCAGATGCTTGGGAGTGGAAATATTCCCTACCATAAGACAAACGGTGAAGCACAACTACACAAAAATCCAAAACAAAATCAAAGACGACCTTGATAGATGGGCAAAACTTAAAAACACAGTACAAGCACGGATATCAATAGTTAAGATGGATGTACTACCTAAAATCAACTTCTTCTGTTCAATGCTACCGTTACCCCCTCCAGAGGGTTACTGGAAAAGATTACACTCCTCCACATACAAATTTATTTGGAATAACAGACCACCACGTATAAAAAGATCCACCGCACAGAGAAATAAAGCAGATGGTGGCATGGCATTTCCAGATTTTTTCCTATATTTTAAGGCGTACTCATTAAGTCCATTGACAACATGGTTTGACTCCCAAGCATTAGCATCTTGGAGAAAAATAGAAGAAAACATAGTAGCCCCACATAGACTGAAGGACATAGCATACACTAAACTACCAATCAAGCACTGTGAACGAAAATTTGGCCCCATAATTACTCATGCGATCCGGATATGGCGTGAATCACAAAAAAAAAATCCTAACCCACAAGAATGGCACAATCATACTCCCTTATTCAATAACAATGCTCTCTTAATTGGAAAACGACCTATAAGATTCCCTATATGGGAAGAGCAAGGCATACACTCATTAGGGGATGTTTTTAACAAACAGGGTTTTTGTAGTGATAAAGAAATACGCAAAAAATTTTATCTCACCAAGTCCACATGGCTTTTTCACAAACAGTTAGAGCTATGTTTGAAGTCTCACGGTGTTCCATTAGACAGACCAATTGAACACCACAGATACCACAAATTCTTCTACTCAAGAGAGACATCGAGAGGTTTTGTTTCAGAATTTTATCATCAATTACTAACGTCCTCGTATGAAACCCTCCAACTTGACTCTGTCTGGAGGAGGGATATACCAGACCTGGAAAATGACTTTGATTGGCAAGGAGCCTGGGCAAATGTCCGACTTACATCAAGGAACCCGGATCATCAACAAATCAATCTTAACTATATTCACAGGACATACTTGACTCCTATAAGACTGTGCCGAATGGGGCTCAAACAAGATTCCAAATGCACCCAATGTACAAATGGGGACGAAGGGACATTTATGCACATGTATTGGGACTGCTCACCAGTTAAGGCATTCTGGAAAGATGTGACCCAACAAATATCAAAACTCGTATCTTGGAATATTCCTGTACACCCCTCGGTATTGCTGTTGAATGATGTTTTTGAGTTTGCAGTGAATCCACAGCTAAAGAGATTGGTTTTATCGGGTATCACAGTAGCCAAAAAGCTGATCGCATCACGCTGGTTTCAACCGGAAAAAATGTGCCGTAAAGTTTGGTTTCTTACATATCTCGATGTAATTTACCATGAAATATCTACAGCAAGAATTCTGGGTCTCAATGAATCCAAAATGTCAATGTGGTTAGAAGTGGTGGAGAGAATAAAAGCTAGCTTATAATGGTAGTGTCTGGTTAGGTGCGAGGGATAGTGGAGGTACTTCTCAAGGTGGGGTCCGGGAGGGGGGGGTTCGAGCTGAGCATATGTGTGTAGTTTTTTTTTTAGATAACAGGTATTATGGGTATATCTTATATAAGACAACTAACTAAAAGGTGATCTCATTGGATGTGCCCTGACAATTAATGCTTGTATATCTTATCGTGTGTTGTCATGTTTGTTTATATGTTTGTTTAAAAAATAATAAAAAAATAAAATACAAAAAAATGATCTTAGCTTGAAAATAGCTTTTCTTTTTCTTTCTATTCCACTTTGTGACACAATTTCTAAGCTTGCGGTAGTTCTGCCAATCAACCAGACATCCAGACTCGCATGCTTTACTTTTTGCTGCATTTCTTTCTGCCATACAATCTTTTAATTCTTCATCTAACCAGGGTGCCCTTACTGTTTTCACTGTACACTTAACTATAGGCGCATGTCTGTCTGCTACTTGGATAAACCTCTTCATAAATATACTTAGTGCTTCTTCTGGGTTATCCTCTTTATATACATCATCCCATGATATGTTTTCAATATCTTTGACAAATTGCTCTTCCCTGAAATTCTTATATGATCTTTTATGTATAATCTTAGGTCCAGCTTTTGGTATGTTTGCCTTTCTAGTGAATGCTATAATATTATGATCAGTGCATCCTATATTAGCTGATATAACTTTTGAACATAGCTCTGCACTATTAGTGTACACATGGTCGATGCATGTAGACGATTTTCCAGCCTTGCTTGTTTGCGTTCTAGTTGGTTGGTTGACCAGCTGTACTAGATCACATGCATTCACTATGTCTACTAGTTTTTTCTTTAGTGAGCAGTGTACAGAAAACCAATCAATATTCAGATCACCTAATAAATACATTTCATTTTTCCCATCAGAAACTTTATCAATCATCTCACATATATTGTTCATATATACAGCGTTTGCATTTGGAGGTCTATAGCAGCATCCTATCAAAATAGGCTTAAGGTGAGGAAGATGGACCTGTAACCATATCACTTCAATTTCTTTTGACATAAAATCATTCCTTTGTTTCACAGGAATATGATTCTGTACATACATCATTACACCTCCTCCAAATCTATTTCTATCCCTCCTATAAATACTATATCCCTGAATCAATACCTCATCATCATCAAATGACTGGTCCAAGTGAGATTCAGACACAGCCATAAGAGGGGGGGGGGGTAGAGAGAGAGAGGGGTAGAGAGAGAGGGGGGTAGAGAGGGGTTAAGATGGCACCCACCATGGCTGACGTCTTACCATCGTCCTCCCGACAACAACTACGTTTTTAAATTTATTATTGTCTTAATTTGCATCAAAGCTATCGCACGCCACAGTGAGTTACAACAGAGATGCACTTCTGGACATCGGCAAAGCTCACCATGAGCTCACTTATAGCTTGACGGACTTTGACTTTCTGCTACCCCGGTAGCCACAGCCAGGATAGGAAAACAACAACAAGATGGATACGAGGCAAAGAGAGCTCAAATGCTAAATGCTAGCCTAAAGGCTAGGGCTACAGGACCACCGCTACCTAGCCTGCTGCTAGCTAACGTCCACTCGCTCGACAACAAGATGGATGAGCTGAGAACCAGCATTACATCCCAGCGTGAAATGAGAAAATGCTGTACTCTTATTTTCACGCAAACCTGGCTTTCGGACAGCATTCCAGACTCTGCCATCAAGACTCTGCCATCCAGCTTGCAAGGCATTCCGTCTACCGCGGGGACCGGACAAAGTTCTCAGAAAAGACGAGAGGCGGCGACCTCTGTGTCTACGTAAGTAACAGTTGGTGTTCGGTGCACGTACAGGTGATAGAAAGACATTGCTCGGCTAATATTGAACTTTTTAATAAAACAATTTTTTTATTCTATTTATTTTTGGGCTTTCTGTATTTTTCACCCATCCCAATTTAGTGGTTATATCAATTCCCTTCCTGGTCATTGCGCGCATTGCCCCACTGTCGGCCTGGGGAGGGTGTAGAACTACCCCATGCCTCCTCCGATACATGTGGAGTCTCCAGCCGCTTCTTTTCACCTGACAGCGAGGAGTTTAACTGGGGGAACGTAACGTGTGCCGAGGTTCACACTATTTCCCCCAGATCCCCTCCCTGCTGAACAGGCGTCCCGACCGACCAGTAGGAGTCGCAGTTTACAACGACCAGGACGGACAGTCGGACACACATACCCCACCGGCTTCTCACCCGCTAACACTGCCAATTGTGTTAGTAGGGACAATTGATCAAGCCAGAGGTATCGCTGACAGCTGGATTCGATCCCAGAGTCTCTGCGGTGGTAGGCGAGTGCTTAGTTCACTGCGCTACCCAGCCGCACCCTGTAGCCGGAGATTTTAACCACCGCAACCGTCCTCCCGAAATACTATCAACATGTGAACTTTCCTACGAGGGAGAAAAACACTCTGGACCAGGTCTACAGCAACGTGAGGGGAGCCTACAAGGCTGTGCCCAGGCCACACTTTGGACAATCTGATCACATCTCAGCCTTTCTCTATCCAGCGCGTACAGACAACGCCTCAAGCAAGCCCACCCAGTAAGTCTATTAAAGTGTGGAATGAAGAAACTGAACTGGTGCTTCAGGACTGCAGTGATTGTACTTCCTAAGAAGGCTGAGGAAATTTGGCATGCCACCAAAAATTCTCAGCAACTTATATATAAATACAGTTGAGAGTGTCCTTCCCAGCTCAATCTGGTATGGAAACTGTAAAATATCTATAAACCTACTGTAAAGTGTCACAGCCAAACAATGACACTGGTTAAATGACATCCTGTTCTGTCTGTCAATTATGGGATGTAAAAGGTTTAAACATATGTTTAGTATATAGGATTAGAGCTATGTATATGACCTGTATATTCTTTATACACTTTAAAACTAAACTCTGGTTGGAAGACAGTGATTGTGTGAGTCTAACCTCTTCAGCTTAAAGAATGAATTGCCTGTTCTGTTTGTGCAGGGGATAACAGAAAGAGGGGGGGAGGCCTCTGCCTCTGAGAGCAGGCCATAAGCGCACAGAGGGCCTAGCCTGCCTGCATCTGTTACTACCTGTTACTTACTGGCCCGCCTGCTTTTTGCTGATAACATGGCAAGCGAGGGGCCCCAGGGAGATAAAGGCGGAGGTTGTGAAGTTTTAGAGTAGAGGAGACACACGTTATGTGTGCCACAAATCAACAAGCGCCACCTGTGTTATAAACTTATACAGAGTCTTGAAACGATAGAGAGAATCTTAAAACTATATAACAATTAAATGTTAAATGTTTACAGTCAGAAATGTTGGAGTAAGAGGTGCATACATTTCTGCTGCATTAATTATATGTTTCATAATGTCATGCTTAAAATTAACTGTCAGTAGAGAATAATACTATATATTGTGTAAACTGTTTTCTGGAGGAGGGCATCTCTGAAGATTCTCTGCTATAAACTCTAAGGAGTCTTGATAAGAAATCTCATGGATGGCCTCGCCCGGTACTGCCTGGTACCGCATGGTTAACAGGCTAACCCTTTGTTTGTTCTGAAAAATGGAGGGACTTTCTCATACTTAAAAAACTAGGTAACTAAAGGTAACGCAAGTGAAAGAAGGAGGGGATTCCATCCTTACTACGTATTGTACTTTGGTTTTCTAGTGAAATGACATCCCTGTGACATCACTGTTTTTAGACCAATCGGAATATGATACAGGATCAATATAAAAATGACTGTTGCTCCTTCGAGAGGCAGATTTTTGAGAGATTTTGTGGAGATGACTGAATTCTGATATATTGTGAGCAGAAACCTGTGTACTTATAAACATGAAACTGTGCCTTTAATGTAATCTTATACTTTTAAAAAATAAAACAACCTTCTTTTGGAACACACCTTTTTGCTTCCATTCTTCTAAAACTGAAAGACGACGAGTAAGCATTGAAATGTTTTTTGCATTGTAACTTTACCCATTGCTTCCTGATTTATGATGTAAAGACTTTAGAAGTGACCCTTTAACCAGCCGACAACCACGCGGTCCCGTAATGTTCCTGATTTATGATGTAAAAACTTTAGAAGTGTGGCTTTATCCAGACGGAGACCTAAGGAGAGAAATATATATATGTATATAGACTAAAGGTGGGTTCTGTATAAATGTGATTATCAAGTAAAGCCATACAGTGATAATACGTGTAACCGGATAAGGGAAATGGACATCATCTGAATAGGAAAAGTCCTTCTCAGTGCAAATAAAATAAAAATACTCCGCAACTCCAATCACTCGACCGATGACTGGGGAGGACGGAGTGGTGCGGGTGTAGGCTCAGGTCGGTCGGGTTTAACCCCTGCAGTTTGTGGACGCATTGAGTCCTGGATATCACAGACATCGCAGGACGCTGCTTGATGTTGAGATGCGGACCAATGAGTTATTGGGTTATCAATCTGACCGAGGCTTGCGTGAGCACTTATCACCTACCTACTTACCTACCTACCTACCTACCTACCTACCTACCTACCTACCTACCTACCTACCTACCTACCTACCTACCTACCTACCTACCTACCTACCTACCTACCTACCTATCTACCTACCTACCTACCTACCTACCTACCTACCTACCTACCTACCTACCTACCTACCTACCTACCTATACCTACCTACCTACCTACCTACCTACCTACCTACCTACCTACCTACCTACCTACCTACCTACCTAACTGGACCCACCAGTCTGTGTGGCAATCCTACCCAAGCTCCAGGAGGGTCATCAAGGAGAAGCTGCCTTTTCTCAGTCCTTGCCCCTGTGGTGGAAATATGTAATGGTGGAATAAACTACCCACCCCAGTTAGGACAGCCGAAACCCGTCCAATCTTTCGCCATCGACTAAAGACGCACTTCTTCAACCATTATCTGAAATTAAAAAAAATATATAAAAAAAATCGAACCCTAACTAACCTTACTGTCATGCACTTGTCCTAATAAACTAACCTACACTGTAGCAGTGACACTTTGATGAACATTGTTATTCAGCTGATAGAGTTGTGCCCTTCCTGATGACTTGTCGTACAGAACTTGTAAGTCGCTTTGGATAAAAGCGTCAGCTAAATAACTAAATGTAAATGTAAATACATCTTAGGGACTCATTGACTCGAGAATATTCTGTTGTCATTTATCTTTTCTACATCAACTGCTCTGTTATTCTTAATTACTTTTGTAGAATTAAATTATAAAAGAAATCCACATCTGAATAGAACAAAATTATTTGTCGCGACGGATCCCCCTCTGGATCTTAGCACGGTCGGAATCCCCGAAAGGCATGCCACCCAAAATTCTCAGCAACTTCTATAGACGTACGGTTGAGAGTGTCCTTACCAGCTCAATCACAGTCTGGTATGGAAACTGCACTGCCAAGGACAGGAAGGCTCTCCAGCGAGTGATAAGAACTGCTCAGTACATCTCAGGAGCAGCCTTGCCCTCACTTCAGGACATTTACTCTACCAGGGTCACGAGGAGAGCACACAACATCATTAAGGACAGAACACCCCCCCCAGCACAGACTCTTCAATCTCCTGCAATCAGGCAGGCGATGAGTCTGAAATCCAGGACTACGAGACTACAAACAGTTTCTACCATCAGGCTTGTGAACAGTTCCCTCAGCTAGCCCCCCCCCCCTCTCCCCACATCACAGAGTTTGAAACTGTGATCCCCCCCCCCCTTTCTTTTGTGTCTGTCTGCTGCTGCTGTGACCTCACTGTCACCCTTCCCCCGAACTGTGAACATAGACACTTTAACTGCTGCTGTGACCCAGTGTCACCTCACAGGCTCACCTCCATATATTTATATTTGTAAACACTACTGGCTCGTGCAATAATGTCAACGTTACTCACTTGTGCCTTGTATATATTCTAAAATCTTTTCCAGATCTCCTTATTTTTAGCATTTGCTTGTATTTAAGTTGTTAATTTTTTATTAAGTATTGTGTGATCGTGTGTGAAGGGCGGACTAGCAAACTAAGATTTTCATTGTACGGCAAACTGTCTGTTTAACTGTGCATGTGACAATAAATAATCTTGAATCTTGAGAGAGGAGGGGAGAGAGAGAGAGAGAGAGAGAGAGAGAGAGAGAGAGAGAGAGAGAGAGAGAGAGAGAGAGAGAGAGAGAGAGAGAGAGAGAGAGAGAGAGAGAGAGAGAGAGAGAGAGAGAGAGAGAGAGAGAGAGAGGGGGGGGGAGAGAGGGGGAGAGAGAGAGGGGGAGAGGAGGGGAAAGAGAGAGAAAGAGGCGGTAGAGAGAGGAGGGGATAGAGAGGTAGAGAGAGAAAGAGGCAGAGAGAGGAGGGGATAGAGAGAGAGGTA
The DNA here is from genome assembly GCF_963971535.1 of Notolepis coatsorum. Classification (NCBI taxonomy): domain Eukaryota; kingdom Metazoa; phylum Chordata; class Actinopteri; order Aulopiformes; family Paralepididae; genus Notolepis; species Notolepis coatsorum. The sequence goes on from NC_140168.1 coordinate 87,666,891, forward strand.
GAGAGAGAAAGCGAGAGGGAGGTGGGGGGACTCCGCGGACTGGTGCTGCTCTCTACTGGAAGCTGAGCAATACTCTTTTTTTTTTTTTAAAGGTATTCTACCCTCGTTCTCTCCCTGTCTCTCATTCTCTTTCATGCTCTCTCTCTCTGTTCTTTCTTTTCGTGTCCATAAATAATACAAAGCTATTCAGCTTATATAACGTTGTGCTTGGTACATTTCTTTCCCTTGATGTTGTAGTGAGTGCTAGGTCCTTTGCTGTGCAGGGTCCAACAGAGGACATTGAAGGAGGTGCTCCATGGTTTTGGGGTTCTGTGCCACAGTCGCATGTGGTCGGGCAGACTACTACCCCATCTGCTCAGGGCTTCCCTGGAACGGCCAACACCTGAGCGGAGTCGGTTCAGGCACTTTCATTTTGCCCAGTTGTTATCTCCTGGTGCCTGGTGGGAGGCAGGGAGGATGAGCATAGTCGTGCTGTGTGGGTGGTTGGACAGCTTTTCCTTCCACATTTTTAAGGCGGGTTTCAGATGGTGTTGTCTCCAGTGGAGCAGTGCTGGTCAGGAAACTTCTCCATATAGGCGGATGGGTGGCGCAGCGGAGATTGCGCTCGTCACCAATGCAAGAGACTCCGGTCTCGATTCCGGGTGTCAGCATTGCCTGCGGCTTGGACCAGCCGTCATACGAACTCAATTGGCAGAGTTAGAGGGTGGAAGTCGATGGGTGGGGATTTGGACGTTGTGGACAGCGACTCCTACAGGTCGGTTGGGGGATGCCTGCACAGCAGAGACAGGAAATGGCGGGGGCAGTGTGAGCCTCCCACACGTTACACCTCGCCACTGAGAGATCGCGCTGGCAGGTGAAAAGATGTGACAGGCTGCCTCCTCGTGTACCGGAGGGGACACGTGATGCAAGGCTTCTATCCTCCCTACAACCGACCAGTGGGGGGCATAGTCGAGCAACGTTCAAGACAGGGGAGGGGAGAATTAGAAATACGAAATTGGGATGGGAGAAAAAATTGAAAAATAAGGAGAAAAAGTGGATAAAAAAAAGGAAACTTCTACGTGATTTTAGTCGACTGGGGACAGGTACATTGTAGGGGGTGCCTCTCATCTGTGGCTTGCCTGCACCACTCTGTCCCGCTGGCTACCGCTCTTCTGATGTCTGGAGGGGCGATACCTGCCAGGATGTACAGGTCATTGGTGTTAGTGATACAATTCTGTGCCACCATGCCACCCCTAAAGCAACACATAGATGGAACAATAACAGCACAATAAAAGGACATCAGCCTATACACTGAACATGCATTTTATTATTATAATTTTTTTACTTTTGATACTTCCAACACTAAATATGCAATTTGAAGGCTACTAGTTATACCATAGTTATACCACTCGGCCAGTAGCATGGTGTATTTATTCCTGTATCACTGTCCATAATAATACTGTACATATCAGATTAACATATTTACTAATTTACTTTACATATTTACTTTCTTGTTACACTTGTTACACTGTATATTGTTAATGCACTTCACTGTTACCTTGCACTCTGGTTAAATGCCAATTTATCTTTGTTGTACTGTACGTCGTGTGCTGTGCTGTAACACATTTGAATCGAATCTATTTTTAGCACCAGTCCCTTTGTTACTGTTTAATTAGGTTAACACTGAATGTCATGGACAATATTTACCATAGCTCATACAAAGATGATTTCAAAGTGAAACTTGGCGCTCGTTTTGATTTAAGAGCATGTACGGAAGGGAAGCAAGTGCAACTGGATTAATGGGGCGTGGCTTTCAGAAATGATTTAATTGTATTAACATGTGACCTGATCAGACACCGGCACGTGACGAACGAACTGCAGTGATGGGTGATGCAGGGAAGACGAACCATCATCATCAAGTTCCAGCCCCTTGGATCGCTTGCAGACAATTCGCAGCAATATGCGAATTGATTAATGAATATATTTTCAGACATTGGAGTTTGAAATCAATCACCAGGCTAATCAGTCACCATGGGATCTGAATCATATCAGTTAGATTAAACAATTCCCCCAAATTGTTGACGATGAATTCGAGCATTATAACATATAGGCTATTCTTTCATTTTCTATTATATTTTATTTGTCTACTTTTGTCATCAAGCTTATATAGCTTGTGTTTTGGGAATACAGAATCATTCAAGAGCAGTGAATATTGTATAAGAAGTTTAAGTTCTAGTAACACAATTCACAAATGTGATGGTTATTTTCCACCGATCAGAAACAACACACCAGACGTTCTTCTTCGAATGTGTTTTCATAATATATAGACCCCATGATATGAGTAAGCGATCCACACTTGACCTCTAAACAGTAATCACTGTTATTATCAAATCTCCGAACTTTCGCCCCGTGACAGCAGAGGACCGACGGTCACGTTTTATATCTAATGTGCCTCTTTCCGTTTCGTGTCTGTAACTTGTGGAGCTATACCTTGCGTACTATCACAGAATAAATAACAACTGCATTTCTTCACACTCGAAGTGTGCACTTCATTTCAAATGGAAATATATGCTAAGATATACGATTTAATGAAAGAATGTTCCCGAATCCAAATAATCAAATTCAAATCCCATTATATTTGTGCTCATAAAAAAAACGGTATAGACCGATAAAGAGCTGATATTGTATACCACCGCACAATCTGACAATCTTAATAACCCTGCAATCGAAAACAAACAAACGGAAAACATACGGTCATTATTCTACAGGGGAAAATACAATTATGTATTATATTATGTATATATTATTAATTTCATTTCCTGTGGTCATCCCTTTTCAGTAACAAAACGTGTTCTAGATATTTGCATACAATATTGACTCATGTCAAATAGTCGAATTGATATTGAAATGTCAATTAAAGCAATTCCCTATACATTGTCGTTTTAATTTCCTGCGACACCATGGCCTTTCCCTTGGTTCAGCCTGGATCCCATGTAGGAAGTAACCATGGTTACGAAAAGGCTACCAATATTTTAGGCCTGAATGTTTCTGGAATCTCCAAATAACCCACATTCTTTTCAAGGGAGAACTGTGGAAAAAACCAAGGCACCAAGGGGACAAAATTGGGACAACGATCCACACGAGGCCTAGAATTATACGTTCAATGGCCACTTAAAAAAAATCAAAAAGTATCACCGGTGACAGTTATGCCATATACCCATTGTGGACCCGGGGCAGATTGGGCAACCAAATCGGATAGCACACCCACTATTGTGTTCCTATAATACATATGATATAATCGCCAACCATTTCACTTCAGTCTGTAGTTGTTTTACATTTAATACATTTAAATAGTGCAATTGACTTTTCAGTGTCCATATTGTTTTGTATGTATCGACGTGCTGTAGCCTACTTCTTCTTCGACGTCGTTGTGAACGAAAGCAATTGAAATAAACCGACAAATAGATCTTTGGAGATGAAATAAAGTTTGAATGAATGATGACACACCGACCCCATCCTCTTCTTATTATTCCAGCTCCCATGCACTGCACGCGCTGCCCGTCTACCAGAGGAGCTAATGGGAGATGAGATGTCCCCTGTTAGAAAACATCACATGTTTGTTGGAGATTAGATTATGGATATTCGGGACAAACACGGCGAGCAGAGAGACAGAGCTATAGGTACAGAGGATGCGTCCGGGGCAAGTTCTCTTGGTGGGTCCTGCGTAAAGGCAAACTATTCTGGGAGGCTTTTTTTTGTGGATACAGAGATCTTTACCCTCCGAAGAGTCGAGATGGGGGGTTTACAATATATTTTTCTAATAGCATGTACACATTTCGTTTATCGAGCGGATGGACACCAAAGTAAGTACACTTTTCGGTAATTCTTTGACCTTCATGCCAAATCAATACAATTGTTTGAAAATATGCGTTAAAGGCTATACAAAATATGAGGATACATTTTTAAGACAATAGGGTAACATAATAATTGTTGTCGTTGACAGTAAAGCGTTATGCAATTGTGACATGCCTCGCGTGTATTAAGCGTGGAAACAAAATCGACACTTTAAATGCCAGTTTAGTGGATTTAATTCTATGGCCCTTAATTGTTTGTGGATATTGCATACATTCTGAGTAACAGACATTGCAGACATGCAGTCTTACTAAAGGCTGTAAAAGTATACGATATACGTTTATTTATATCGTTTTATTTAATAGAACTATATAGATGCAGAAACGGGTTTTCCTATAATGAGTCCTGTCACTCACAGTCCCATGATGAGCCTAATTAGGGCACGTGAACCGAATGACTGGTCTGTAATTGGTGTTCTATGTCTGCCAGGCTAAGTTCTGGCTTTTGCTCAGATTGTATCGTAAACTACTCACTCAAAAACAATTCGTTTTAAATTCAAGTGTTGTTTCACACCGATTCTGCTTCTATTGCATACTGTTAATCTTGCATTATAGGCCTATTATGGCTTCTTTATTGAATAGGCATTCGAGGTCACTATTTTGATGGGCTAAATTTAAAGTTGTTTTAGGATACATATAAGAAAAACGAGGAAAAAACCAAACAAAAATAGACTGCACCTTTCATTATGAGGTGGCTTCCAATAAAATACACTTGAAGCAGGAGACTGCCCTCTTGTAGAAACATGAGTTACAATAATTTATTAATCTCTAGAATCTTTTAATTCCATGGCCTAATCCTGCTGCGTTACAGTCTCACACAGCAACCCTCCACATATAGGTTTGAATATTCACGTGACACCAACATTTAACAAGTACAACATTTACAGAAGTAAACTTTTTAATCAGGGGCAAAAACATTTGTTTATAGGCAAATTGCGAAGCTTTCACGCACGGCTTGTATGTGCAATCAAAGAGCTGTAGTCGTTTTTCATACATAACAACCAAATATAATTTAAGTTATTTTAGTTTGAGAAATCTTAAAGGAAATCTTAAAGGAACACGCCAACATTTGGGGAAATTAGCTTACCGTCTTCTCCAGAGAGAGACAAGAAGATAGATACCAGTTTCCTCTCTGTGCGTTCAGTAGAAGGCTATCTGCACGTTAGCCTAGCTTAGCACAATGAATGGAAGTGGACATGACCTTAGCCTTCTGGGGAAGTTTTAGTTGAACAATACCTAGTCTAACCGGTCATGTCCGCTTCCATTCATTGTGCTAATCTAGGCTAACGTGCAGTCAGATAGCTTTCTACTGAATGCACAGAGAGGAAACTGGTATCTATCTTCTAGTCTCTCTCTGGAGAAGACGGTAAGCTAATTTCCAAAAATGTTGGCGTGTTCCTTTAATATCAGAGGACTCCATCTGGGGTCGTCACCCCAGGGTTGGTAAAGCTTGGCCTTGCCTGTGGGTTCTCACCTCCCTTTCTTTTGCATGACATCAACCCCCCAAATAGATTCACAACATGTTGGGAGCCTCCGTACCAAACAAGAACATTTCTGTTAGTCAAATACATTTTAGAGTGAATTTCCATAGCGGTCCATGCGGCACGCAGCAAAATAACAGTCAAGAGAGTTATAACCAATATAATAATGATCTTATTGTGCATCTAATAGTCAATTAGCATTTTTTATTAAATCAGTTTTTAAATGTAGCTGGAGATTTTCCCTTGGAGTTCCAGGACCCACACCTAGCATTTCCCAGGCATGATTCCTGTGGTGTACTGTATCATCTAACAGCTGCCTTTCTCTTTCTCTCTCTCCAGCATACAGGGACATGTTCGCTAACAAGCACGGCAAGTTACCGATACCCGGCAAGTTACCGTTCATACCCGGCAAGTTACCGTTCATACCCGGCAAGTTACCGTTCATACCCGGCAAATTACCATTCATACCGGGCAAGTTACCGTTCATACCCGGCGGGCTCCCGATACCTGGTGGGATATTCGGCGGGCTCCCGATACCTGGCGGACTCCCGATACCTGGTGGGATATTCGGCGGGCTCCCGATACCTGGCGGGCTCCCGATACCTGGCGGGCTCCCGATACCTGGTGGACTCCCGATACCTGGTGGACTCCCGATACCTGGTGGGATATTCGGCGGACTCCCGATACCTGGCGGGCTCCCGATACCTGGTGGGATATTCGGCGGACTCCCGATACCTGGTGGGATATTCGGCGGACTCCCGATACCTGGCGGGCTCCCGATACCTGGCGGACTCCCGATACCTGGCGGACTCCCGATACCTGGCGGGCTCCCGATACCTGGCGGACTTTCGATACCTGGCGGACTCCCGGTAGCTGGTGGGGGTGGGGGTGGGGGCGGGGGCGGGTATCCCGCCGGGTTCTTTCCCGGCGGGATACCGGGCGGGGGCGGGTTCTTTCCTGGCGGGATACCCGGCGGGGGCGGGTTCTTTCCTGGCGGGATACCCGGTGGGGGCGGGTTCTTTCCTGGCGGGATACCCGGTGGGATACCTGGCGGGGGTGGGGGCGGGGGCGGGGGCGGGTATCCCGCCGGGTTCTTTCCTGGCGGGATACCCGGCGGGGGCGGGTTCTTTCCTGGTGGGATACCCGGCGGGGGCGGGTTCTTTCCTGGCGGGATACCCGGCGGGGGCGGGTTCTTTCCTGGTGGGATACCCGGTGGGTACCCTATACCTGGCGGGTACATACCCAGCGGGCTCCCGGTACCCGGCGGGCTCCCGGTACCTGGCGGACTCCCGGTACCCGGCGGGTTCCCGATACCCAAGGTGACTGGCAAGTTACCCAACAAGCTTCCGATACCTCCCGAGTATCTACCCTTCATACCCAGTGGGCTTCCGATACCCGACAAGCTCCTGGCGACTGGCAAGTTACCCAACAAGCTTCCGATACCTCCCGAGTATCTACCCTTCATTCCCAGTGGGCTCCCGATACCCGACAAGCTCCTGGCGACTGGCAAGTTACCCAACAAGCTTCCGATACCTCCCGAGTATCTACCCTTCATACCCAGTGGGCTTCCGATACCCGACAAGCTCCTGGCGACTGGCAAGTTACCCAACAAGCTTCCGATACCTCCCGAGTATCTACCCTTCATACCCAGTGGGCTTCCGATACCCGACAAGCTCCTGGCGACTGGCAAGTTACCCAACAAGCTTCCGATACCTCCCGAATACCTACCCTTCATACCCAGTGGGCTTCCGATACCCGACAAGCTCCTGGCGACTGGCAAGTTACCCAACAAGCTTCCGATACCTCCCGAGTACCTACCCTTCATACCCAGTGGGCTTCCGATACCTGACAAGCTCCTGGCGACTGGCAAGTTACCCAACAAGCTTCCGATACCTCCCGAGTACCTACCCTTCATACCCAGTGGGCTTCCGATACCCGACAAGCTCCTGGCGACTGGCAAGTTACCCAACAAGCTTCCGATACCTCCCGAGTATCTACCCTTCATACCCAGTGGGCTCCCGATACCCGACAAGCTCCTGGCGACTGGCAAGTTACCCAACAAGCTTCCGATACCTCCCGAGTATCTACCCTTCATACCCAGTGGGCTTCCGATACCCGACAAGCTCCTGGCGACTGGCAAGTTACCCAACAAGCTTCCGATACCTCCCGAGTATCTACCCTTCATACCCAGTGGGCTTCCGATACCCGACAAGCTCCTGGCAACTGGCAAGTTACCCAACAAGCTTCCGATACCTCCCGAGTACCTACCCTTCATACCCAGTGGGCTCCCGATACCCGACAAGCTCCTGGTGACTGGCAAGTTACCCAACAAGCTTCCGATACCTCCCGAGTATCTACCCTTCATACCCAGTGGGCTTCCGATACCCGACAAGCTCCTGGCGACTGGCAAGTTACCCAACAAGCTTCCGATACCTCCCGAGTATCTACCCTTCATACCCAGTGGGCTTCCGATACCCGACAAGCTCCTGGCGACTGGCAAGTTACCCAACAAACTCCCAATACCTCCCGAGTACCTACCCTTCATACCCAGCGGTGTACTCCCGATACCTGACAAGCTCCTGGCGACTGGCAAGTTACCCAACACACTCCCAATACCTCCCGAGTACCTACCCTTCATACCCAGCGGTGTACTCCCGATACCTGACAAGCTCCTGGTGCCTGGCAAATCCCCATTCCCCATCCCACCCATTCCGGGCTGGAGGCCCGACACCAACGCATGGGATGAGTCCATGTACCCTCCATTCAGCCCAAAACCAAAGGACCTCACCGGCAGAAAAGGTAGAAATGGCGCCAGATCTTCTCAGATCAGATTTGTATCTTTGTCTATGTAATGGGCTGTTTGGGGCCTATCTATCTATCTATCTATCTATCTATCTATCTATCTATCTATCTATCTATCTATCTATCTATCTATCTATCTATCTATCTATCTATCTATCTATCTATCTATCTATCTATCTATCTATCTATCTATCTATCTATCTATCTATCTATCTATCTATCTATCTATCTATCTATCTATCTATCTATCTATCTATCTATCTATCTATCTATCTATCTATCTATCTATCTATCTATCTATCTATCTATCTATCTATCTATCTATCTATCTATCTATCTATCTATCTATCTATCTATCTATCTATCTATCTATCTATCTATCTATCTATCTATCTATCTATCTATCTATCTATCTATCTATCTATCTATCTATCTATCTATCTATCTATCTATCTATCTATCTATCTATCTATCTATCTATCTATCTATCTATCTATCTATCTATCTATCTATCTATCTATCTATCTATCTATCTATCTATCTATCTATCTATCTATCTATCTATCTATCTATCTATCTATCTATCTATCTATCTATCTATCTATCTATCTATCTATCTATCTATCTATCTATCTATCTATCTATCTATCTATCTATCTATCTATCTATCTATCTATCTATCTATCTATCTATCTATCTATCTATCTATCTATCTATCTATCTATCTATCTATCTATCTATCTATCTATCTATCTATCTATCTATCTATCTATCTATCTATCTATCTATCTATCTATCTATCTATCTATCTATCTATCTATCTATCTATCTATCTATCTATCTATCTATCTATCTATCTATCTATCTATCTATCTATCTATCTATCTATCTATCTATCTATCTATCTATCTATCTATCTATCTATCTATCTATCTATCTATCTATCTATCTATCTATCTATCTATCTATCTATCTATCTATCTATCTATCTATCTATCTATCTATCTATCTATCTATCTATCTATCTATCTATATCTATGACACTATAGCAATTGACACAATTGCACATTAACAACTACAGATGCCGAGGAAGTCTCTCATCCCCCAATCCCCTACTGTAACTCTCCTCCCCACCATCCCCACTATCTCTCACCCTCCCTCTTGAAGAGACACATAGCAACTAATACATTGTACTTGATTTCAGTGCATGATTACCCTCCAGCCAAACCACCAACACTCCGTGTCACCAGTGACAGCCCGGCTCTCAACGGCTCCAGCGTGTCCTTCACTGCTAAGCTGGAGAACCTCCCGGCGGATGGTACGCAAACTACCCCAAAGGACCACATCACAGCACAGAAACAAACTACCCCAAAGGACCACATCACATATAAACTACCTCAAAGACCACACCACATAGAAACAAACTACCTCAAAGACCACACCACATAGAAACAAACTACCTCAAAGACCACACCACTCTGTGGATGTATTTTCTTTTTTAATCATTACTCAACATAACATTTTTATCTATCTTTAATTAAAAAGGTTTTCCTTGCAGTGGTATTAAGAAGTAAAAGAAAGTGGGCGGCTAGGTGGTGTAGTGGGCAAGGCGCTCGCCACCAATGCAGGAGACGCTGGGTTCGAGCCCAGCTCTCCGCATTGCTATCAGCTTGGCTGGTCGTTCATACTAATACAATTGGCAGTATTAGGGGCGGCTACGTGGCGTAGTGGGCAAGGCGCTCGCCACGAATGACGGAGACGCTGGGCTTGCCTGTTCGAGCCCAGCGCTCCACATTGCTTTCAGTTTAGCTGGTTGTTCATACTAATACACATTGGCCGTATTAGGGGTGGGAAACTGATGGGTGGGGATCGGGCGTTGTGGACAGCGACTCCTACAGGTCGGTTGGTGCGCCTGCGCAGTAGAATCAGGAAGTGTCGGGGGCAGCGTGAGCCTCCCATGCGTTACTCCTCGCCACTGAGAGATCGAGCTGCGCAGGTGAAAAGATGCGACTGCTGTTACCTCAAGTATCGGAGGGGACTTGTGCTATGTATGACTTAGTCCACATTGCAGCCGGCTTGTGGGAGGCAAGAAACAGCGTTCGTGACAGGGGAGGGTTGAATTGGATGATACGAAATTGGGATGGGAGAAAATATAGAAAATGGGAGAAAAAGTGGATACAAAAAAAGAAACAATTGGCAGTATTAGGGGGTGGGAAGCTGATGAGTGGGGATCGGACGTTGTGGACAGCGACTCCTACAGGTTGGTTGGTGCGCCTGCGCAGCAGAATCAGGAAGCGACGGGGGCGGCGTGCCCTCCCACGCAGACCCCTGACGCTGAGAGATTGCGCTGTGCAGGTGAAAAGATGCGACGGCTGCTTCCTCGAGTACCGGAGGGGACACGTGATGTAAGGCTTCGTCCGGCTTGTGGGAGGCATGGCCTAACAGCGTTCGAGACAGGGGAGGGTAGAATTGGACGATACGAAATTGGGATGGGAGAAAAATAGAAAATGGGAGAAAAAGTAGATAAAAAAAAGAAGTAAAAGAAAATAGACCATTTTGAATGAAATAGCACCATGACAACTGTCGTACAAGATAAAGGCATAATACAGATTGTAATGTTTGTTATACCGTAAAAACCGGCCCTGTTGCTCAGCCCTAGTGTATATTATGTCACACCTTTTGCTTCTCTTTGCTCCACCCCCCCACCCAGCTAACGGAAAACTGCGCGCTGGGGATAACTGGTCATCGTGGCGGGAAGACTATGGCTATGGAAAGTGTGCCGACAAGAAGAAATGTAACGTGTTCCCCGACGGGAAGCCCTTCCCCCAGACCAACGACTACAGGGACAAGGGATACGTCTACGTCTGGCACACCATGGGTGAGGGAGGAGAGACGCACACACACACACACACACACACACACACACGCACGCACGCACACACGCACACAAGCACACACGCACGCACGCACACGCACACACACACACACACACACACACACACACACACACACACACACACACACATTTTAATACTTTATTTGGTTCCACAAATTATATTACATAAACAGGGAATCAAATGTATCGGGGCCAAGCAGCACTGAACACTTAAGGGTACACATAGCACCTCCTTCTCCACGTGGCTAAGCTGCCAATAATAGCTGAGACAGAGCAATATTTGGCAATTTGTTTGGCTTTTCTTTTAGACATTGCAGCAATTCTCAGACCGGTCATGGTGGCTATCTAAAAGACTAAAATGGATTTTTGATCACAGGGTATTTGCACTTGCAGAATACTTAGAGAAAGCTTGGGATATACGTACAAAAAGAACATATATGTGATGTATTTATTTGGGCCTCTGATGGTGTGCATGGTGTAGCTTACAAACCTTGGGAAGTGAATGTTATATTCAATTATTGTTTTTGGTGTCTTATAATCCTGTAAGCGATGGGTCGTCGGACATGACACGAAAATGAAATGTCATTCATTCATTCATTCACACAGGGAAATATTTTAAGTGCATATACAATCACAAACGGGCAAGGAACGTAAACATTCTAGTGGAAGTAAACGGAGGCGCGAAGCCCCTATTGACCTCCACTGTCATTGCTAACAAACACTAACATTTTATTATGCTTCTGCTATCAAGCCTTTCAGATGAACCTGAATTGACTCCGAGTTTATAACAAATCAGCTTCATGAAAGTGTGCGCTAATCCCTTAAAGTTATACACATCATACAAGTATAGCAGTGATATGTTTCTTCTGCTGCCCCCCCCCCCCCCCCACACACCAACCAGTGTGCAAGCATCGATAAAAGATAGATACATCAAGATAAAGATGAAAGGATAAAGGATAAAGGATAAATTATCCAATCAAACCTCAATAGCCTCAGTAGTAGATCATAAGACATAAGCGTATTAGACATAAGCTTGTGATCGTCCGGCAGCGTGGCTACATGAGTAGAGCTCCGGACTCATGATTGGAAGATCACCGGTTTGAGCCCTGGTCAAGGCCGTTGTCGGAAAGTGGTGTTGTTGTCCAGCAGGGGGCACTCTGTCCTCTGGACTAGTCAGTAACAATGTATAGCTGTGAGTGCCGTCCTTCGGATGAGACGCTAAACTGAGGTCCTGACTGAATCTCGGTCGTTAAAGAACCCAGGACGCCTATCGCAAAGAGTAGGGGGTTCCCCGACGTTCCTGGCCAAATTCCCAATCAGGTCTCTGACATCAAGGCCACCTAATCATCCCTTCCCCTTAATTGGCTGATATCAATCCCTGTCTCCTGAGCCGTTCAGCCATTGTGTAGTGTGATGTGTGCCTGGTGCCAGTGTATGGCAGCCATTGAGCCTGCGTAGCCCAAGGTTGAGTACTACCACACCCAACATGCCCTCTGGAATAGGCATGGGGCAAAGCCGAAAAATAAATCTATCCCTGGCAGAATTACGATGCCTGAAACGGCAAATATCAAGTGCCCAGAAATAAACTCAGCAACTGGCTGGCCCTCTTTATCAACAAGCCAACCAGCTAAAGTGGCTAATGTAGCTAATGCTAATGCAAAAATAGTGGAAAGGGACCCAGGCCTTGAACTGCGCCCTAAGAGAGGGAACCTCTCCCTGAGAGAGGGAGGTTTGGAACCTAACCCTGAGAGAGGGAGGTTTGCCCTGAGAGAGGGAGGTTCGAAGGGTCAAAGTGACCTACCACTACTGCATGAACCAGGATTATCATCGGAGGACCTGACCCCCCGGCCATCAACCCCACGCCGCTCGGGAAGAACGAGGCGCCGTGGAACAGTGGATAAGCCACCACAGCTACTGGCTAATGATAAAGACACCGAAGCTAATGAACAACAAGCTAACGGTAGGAAACGCCCTGGCCCTGAGGAAAAGAACAGGCCGCAGCACACTGACAAACAGGAAAACATTGTACCAACAACGCTGATAATAGGTGATTCTGCTGTAGGCTATATCAACAAAAAGAGAAATACAAAGATATACTGTTACCCTGATGGAACTGTTTGTGAAATAACAAAGCACATTCCAAAGATTTTATCGGAAAACACAACAGCCAGGAAATTAATCATCCACGTAGGAGCGAATTACATCTCAAATCGACAGTCTGAAAATCTGAAATGTGATTTTATTGAATTGCTGAAAATGCTGGATTCCACAAACATTGAATCGCACATCAGTGGGCCCTTGCCAACAGTCTCTAAATTGACTGAAAGATTCAGCAGACTTCTCCAGCTAAACAAATGGCTCTCAACTGCTTGTGTGCTACACAATGTCAATTACATTGCAAACTTCGACATGTTCTGGAGACGTGAACAGTTGTTCCAAAGGAATGGATTTTCTCAGATAGGGAGGACAAATCTTCACTTCGCACATTTTCTACTCACTCTCCCCCTCCCCCCTCCCTCTTGATTGGGAATCCCCCTCCCCATCAACAACCCTCAAATGCAGGGTGCCCCTCCCCCCAGCCCCCCCATCTTTCCTACCTTGTGTCACTCTCCTCCTCGCCCCTCCCTCTTGCCATGTCATCACCAAATTACCAGGCACCCTTTCCCCCCTCTCCTTCCTCATCCCTGCTCTCCCCCCCCCCTCTACCCCCTTCTCCCCCCCACCTGCCTTTCATGCCAAAAATGGTCGAACTGGTAAATGCTGATCGGATTTACAGCCAGGCATCTCCAAAACATCACAAAAGAACTATTCCGCCATTTTTCCTCGACAGCCCGCAACTGCAACCTCCGAAACGTCCACCACGCCCCCAACCTCGCACCCAAACTACTGCTATCAAATTGTTCCAATAACAAACCATGCTGTTCCTGTTCACACTACTATCAGACTCAAGAAGAAATGCCTGACACGTACTGTAACACTTAGCAACCTCAGACCCATCATCGCTCAGCCAAGGCCGGCCACACCCCCCATCAAATCAAATCAAATCAAATTTATTTATAAGGCCCAACAACACACGTTAATGTCCCCATGGGCCGTACAGGTCTTCTTTAAACAAGTCATGAAGAAAACATAACAATAAGTCAAGAACAGAACAAGAACACCATAAGGTCCAAAAAATTTAAGATAAATGCAAATAAATGAAAGAATGCAAGCACTCCCAGACATACCCCACGCGAAGGTAAGGAAAAACTCACTAAAACCTAACAATAGGGAAAAAAGCTCCACAGGCAGTGTGGAGGAGAGAAACCTTAGAAGGGCCATTCAAGGGGGGATCTCCCTTCTTAGATGTTGGTGATAGTAGTGTTGCAGACGGACAGTTGGTAAGCATGCACTCATGTGTGTAGTGAAACACAGATGAGTGCATGCAATAGCAACTGAACATTTTGAAAGATTAAAGATAGAGCTAATAGCGATAGCAACTGAACATTTTGAAAGATTAAAGATAGAGCTGATAGCGGATCTATTTGAGGCACAGGGGCGGCGCAAAGAGGGTCACGTCCTCCCCGTCTTAGTCACGGGACATTCAACACTCCGGTCATTGCTCAGGGACAGCCGGAGACAGGGAGATAGGGGGCGGCGCAGAGAGGGTCGCGAACTCCCCGACATCATCGCGGGATGTCCGGCACTCCGGTCACCACTACGAGACCTCCGGAGACAGGGGGGCACGCAGAGGGGGTTGCAACCTCCCGGCCTTCATCACGGGACGTCCGACACTCCGGTCAGCACTCCAGGACAGCAACTCACAGGGGGACAGGGAGACGGGACAGGCGTTAGACAGCTCATGTGATTGTAGTGGGCGGACATAGCAATAGATACAAGTGGTAAGCATATATGTGAATGGAGTAGATATATGAAGTAAGCATATTATGTGAATAGAATAGAAGTACTTAACCCAGCAATGAAACCGCATTGACTGTTAATCTGTTCACAAATCATTTAAAATTTTGTAGGTGAGGAGTAGCACTTTAAAGTCAGATCGGGCTTGGATAGGAAGCCAGTGTAGGGCGGACAAAACTGGTGTGATGTGATCAAATTTTCTAGTTCTAGTTAGTATCCGTGCAGCCGCATTTTGCACGAGTTGAAGATTTTTGATGCTTGAATTAGGTAGGCCTGAAAAAAGTGCATTACAGTAGTCCAGACGTGATGAGACAAAAGCATGAATCAGGGTTTCAGCATCAGCCAGAGTTAAAATGGGGCGAATTTTTGCGATATTACGAAGATGGAAGAATGCAATTTGTGACATTTTTTATATGTGCATTAAATGAGAGGGAGGAATCAAAAATGACTCTGAGGTTTTTTATGGTGGAGCTCTGGGATACATGACAGGTATCAAAGTTGAGGGAGATGTCCTGAAACAGGCCTCTGTGGTTTGGGGGGCCAACAATTTACATCTCAGTTTTATCTGCATTAAGGAGTAGAAAGTTTTGCGACATCCATTTTTTGACGGCAAGCAAGCAGGCCTCAAGGTTTTGTAGTTGGGAGGAATCATTTGGCTTAATAGGTATATATAATTGGGTGTCATCAGCGTAAAAATAAAAGTTTATGCCAAATTTGCGTATGATATCGCCGACATCACTGACAATGGCCCTTCTGAATGTTAGATCGTTGAGCAACAAATCTTTCTTAATCAATGATCTGATAACTGAAAAGAATTTGCAATGCGTGTTCCTAGTCGAGACCTGGCTAAATGACATTACTGGTGTGACAACGCTGATAGAAGCCTGCCCTCCAAATTATAAGTATTATCAATCGGTCAGATATTTAACTTTTTATGTTGTTTTTTTACAATAATTTGTGATGCCATCACACAAACTGGCATTTAAAGGGTTACAATTAGAAAATTTATTGAATATGTTTTTTTCTTTTTATATAATTTGTGATGCCCATCACAAACACTGGAATTTAAAGGGTAAAAAAAAATCCTGCACCAGAATGCAGGAAATTAAGTCTTTGTAACAAAATAATTCCTGGTGGGGGACCCCCACTTAGAAAGTGGCCTGACTGGGGCTATATTTCACACTATATTTCCCAGCCTGAATTATTTCCCCAGTCCGGCCCTGCTTATGTGAGTTGTCAATGGACAACTGGAGAGAGAGAGAGAGAGAGAGAGAGAGAGAGAGAGAGAGAGAGAGAGAGAGAGAGAGAGAGAGAGAGAGAATGAAGGACAATTGCTTGCTGTGTGTGTGTGAGAGAGAGAGAGAGAGAGAGAGAGAGAGAGAGAGAGAGAGAGAGAGAGAGAGAGAGAGAGAGAGAGAATTAAGTACATTTGCTGAAACAGTTGTTCTTAATTTTCTCACTTGCTATGTGAGAATGTTAGTTATTATGTTCTCAATGCCCCTTGCATTGTATGAGTTGTGTGGAAGAGTTTGCTAGTTCTAGTGCTACCCCTTTGTACATTGTGGCTGTGTCTGACAAAAGTTAACAATAAATAATGGTATTAGGAAAACATTTGCCTCCTGCGTGAACTGTGCATAGCTGAATAGACTGTATTTTAACGTCGGCCATATGGTGGTACTTGGAGAGCCAGCTACGTTCTCAGGTGGTACTTGGTGTAAAACGTTTGAGAACCACTGATCTAATGCAAGCGAAAGTCGGAGAAAGTCATCAGCACCTCGGACAGTTCTGGGAGTTGGGCCAGTTCAATGCCCAGGCCGTGACTTGGTGGTGGTGTTGATTTCATTGCGGATTTTCTCCAGCACGTCCAGCTCGTCTTTCGTTGGATTGGCATGTCTAATAATGCTGTTTTTCTGAATACCGGTAGATGTAGGCCCGTCCTCTTTATCTATCCACTCGTTTATGGTTAACGGGTACGTTAAATCAAATGTAACGTTGTCCGCGGAGTAGGTCATGTTGACACAGTTTCCGTTTGATGAATGGCAGTTGAAACTTTCTACAACATTCTAAAGCCAGCACAGTGGTATATTCATGGTGATTTAACCGTGAGTGTATCATGAATATACTCACTGTTTAGAACGCGTGTAGCTTTATGCCAAGCAAGCAGTGCAAAAATTTGCCGTACGCTCTTGACCAATCACAATGCATGGTCATAACTACCTATTGTATAAATGTACATTATGTTATAGCCATAAGTAATATATTGATGTATTTATGAAAATTTACAATGTGTACAAATAAGTACATAATATTACATAGCCGATATGAAACCTAAATATATTACTGGTCAATTAGTACTTTATCATTATTATTATTTCTTCTTTATTTTCTTTTTTTTTTTCATTTTTTTTCATGAAATATAAAACAACACAAGACACCACACAATACAATAATAATAATAATAATAATAATAATAATAATAATAATAATAATAATAATAATAATAATAATAATAATAATAATAATAATAATAATAATAATAATAATAATAATAATAATAATAATAGACATGACTTCACAGGACAATAATAACACTAACAATAACAATAATGACAATAGAATCACAAAAATAATAAATATAGATGTAAAAATTGAAATTTAAAAATAAAATGATTTTACTATAGACAACACAAAAGACATATAAGACATTTCCTACCCCACTCCCGCCCCCCTACCCCAGGACCCCCGGACCCCCCAGGACCAACATCCCGACCCCGCTCCACTGCTAGATAGATACCTTAACCCTCTCGGCTGCAGAAACCCACAGCTCACTGCTGCCCTGTCCAACCCCAATTACCCGTGCAGTAGAGATTTCCATATAAATGGCATCCAGCAGTGTCAGAGACCAATTAATCATTGTGAGTTTCTCAGGATCCTTCCACCTCATGGCTATCAGCTTCTTGGCTGCAGTACTAACGGTGGCCAGAATGATTCTTTTTTGTTGTATGGATGCCGGTAGTGATGCTATATCATTTAGGAGTAGTGTTGCTGCCGTAAGTGGAATTGTTAGGTTACATATGTTTGAATGTTTAGTTGTTATTGACCTCCAAAAACGAGCTACTGGTGGGCAATCCCAAAACATGTGCATATAAGTGCCAGTGGCCCTCAGAGCGCACAAAGTGCACCGAGAGTCGGTCACCAGTCCCATAGCAAACAGCTTCCTAGGTGTGAGATACGTCCTATGAATATAATTTAAATGTATCTGCTGGTGATTAGGGTTGCGGGAGGCTAACGTTAGTCCAAATATCATACCAGTCAAACTCAGAGTCTAATTCCGGGATGTCCCCTTGCCAGACTGTATCTAAAGATACGTTTTTATATGTGGATTTGATTAAGAGTGTATACAAATCTAAGACAAATCCTCTTGAGGTTGTTCTGTCCCTGATAAGTTTAGTAAAAGGGTGTGGGTGTAGTGCTTGAGCCCACGGAACCCCATGCGCCCTGAGCACTGACCTCAGCTGCAAGTAGAGGAAGAATGATACGCCAGGGAGGTCATAAAAATCTCTTAGGTCCTGAAACGCTCAAAGGCCGTTTTTATCATATATATCCCCCAGAGGATGAACTCCCCTCCTCTCCCATTGAGGAATATTAACAGGTTTGTGCCCAACAAGTAGTTGTTGGTTATGAAAAATTGGTGAGTCGAGATGCCATGGGCATTTGACAGCACAAGTCTTCTGTACATTACGCCATGTTTGACTCATGTGGGATATGATTGGTCCATATCGTAATTGGCATTTTGATATAGGGTTACTGGAGTATACTCCGTCTTGTGATCTTTACAGTGAGACCGCTGCTGCCTCTAAGGAGCGCCACGATACAGCAATTTCCGGGTCAAACCAGCTTATCAGGGGTCTCAGCGAAAAGGACCAGAAGTACAACTTGAAATAGAGTATTGCCAAGCCCCCATCCTGTTTCCTACGTTGTGTGTTAGTTCTTTTGACTCTTGGGCGTTTGTTATTCCAAATAAATTTAGATATCATAGTTTCTGTCTTGCGCCAGTGATTTATTGGAGGAGGCAAGGGGAGCATCGAGCTAACAAAATGTATCCTGGGCAGTATGTTCATTTTGACTATGGATGCACGGGCCTGCAGCGAGTTAGGAAGGCTCGACCATCTATTTAGATCTTGGTGTATTTTGTTGGTGTGCCTGTGAAGTTATATTTAGTTGTCTGATTTAGTGTGGGGAAAATCTCTATGCTTAAGTATTTAAAGTGTTCAACTATCAGGGGTCTCAGCGAAAAGGACCAGAAGTACAACTTGAAATCGGGGATTGCCAAGCCCCCATCCTGTTTCCTACGTTGAGTGTTAGTTCTTTTGACATGCATGGCCAACCGCATTTCACTGTATGCCCTGGTATGTATGTGATGGATAAACTCTTGAATCTTGAATCTTGAATCTATGGGGATGTCAGCCGGTAGTTGCACCGCTTTGGCCAACTCATTAACCTCTTCCACCAGTGAGGTCCGGTACGTCATAAATCAATCTGTCTAGACTATATGACATAATGTTGCGTTTTCTTTCCAAATGTATCCAAGAGTAAAGATCCTAACCATGTCACAACAGCAGTCATAGTGTATATTTTCAGCAATATGTTTGTTTACCAATAGGTTAAAGTATTTACACGGAGATCCGCCATTTTGAATTAGTGGCCGTCGCCGAATGATAATGATTTGTAGTCATATGAGCCTAGGGCATCCAGAGCTCTCAATGAGCGTTGAAATTTCGAAAAACGACAGTACCCAGGGAATTATAGCCTCCTGCAAATAAATGACTTGTGTATGGATTTTTTTTTTTCTTATTTCTCGGGATACTATATCACAAAACTGAATGTTATTGGCATGGATTGGAGCGCAGTTAGTGTGTCTACCTTCTGTGAAGATTTAGTAACAATCCGCGGACCTGTCGCAAAAATAAAAAGCGGACTGTATTTACAGTAGATTTCATTCTCGGTTCTTCATACACGCCTGGTGATACTAAATCCAAATTGAACTCTGCCATTGGAAAGAGTAGATTTGGCCCGATCCATAGATGTGCAAGTTGGCTATAATAAGGTCATTTATAGGCCTCATATTCTATATTCTATAATAATATGTCAAATTGCATGGGTCCGGATGGCAGAATTCAGTACTGTAGCTACAAAACCTTCTGTTTAATCTTCTTCCCTTTATTAATTTCCTTATTTTGTACACATGATCTCAAGAAGGTACTGAACGAGCTCAGTGGCAGTTTTTCATGTCTGGTAATTTTTAGCATGGTGTTATTCACTGTCAAAGATGCAAAAGAGATTACGAAAGAGATTACGAAAAATCATAATTCATATTCTCCTTTGTTTCATCACAATTTAAGCAAGCCTAGTAATATACCTTGTAGAAGTGGAGCAATCTTCCATTTACTTAGGTATGTATTTTAGGCGGATTTCCAGAAAATAGGCGTCCGGGCTTAAGAGGTTAACCAGTCGACATTCTTAATAAAAAACTAAACTAAAACAAAGACTGTAGGGGTAAAAACTAAGGTATGTTTTACAAACTATATGAGAGCGGCTGTGAAACACGTCTTCACCCCATCGTCTGGCTCCGCCCCTTTATTTACGCTTTCTGATGAGACCGTGTTGACATTCAGTACTTCAACCCTCGTCTCCCTCTCACCTTCACACTTTGGTGGACGATAAAGTTGTTTTGAATTGAATGTGAACGTCTCTCCCTCCTCCCTTTCCCAGGCCAGTACCATGAGACCAACGACGGCGCCTCGTCCACCCTGACCATCCCCACCGCCGGCCTCACCTTGGGGGCTGGGATCATGGAGGTGATGGTCTACAAGAAGCTTGAGCGCAGGAAATACGCTCCCCTTGCCACCGACGACATGGTCTTCTATGTCACAGGTGGAGGATTTATATTAGATTACACACCTTACATGTTACCTAGAACCACTCTCCTTACACAGCGTAGATAGATAGACAAGCAGACAGACAGACAGACAGACAGACAGACAGACAGACAGACAGACAGACAGACAGACAGACAGACAGACAGACAGACAGACAGACAGACAGACAGACAGACAGACAGACAGACAGACAGACAGACAGACAGACAGACAGACAGACACCCAGATCTCAGTGACATGTCAAGCAGGAGAAGACCCCAACATAAAAACAGACAGTGTATAATAAAAATTAATAAACTGCGGTACAGTATGGTGCATATTGTTACGTCTCTGAGTATTGAACCCAAAATGCAGATACAGAGCAATGATAGACAGGTCTTGTTCAAACCATTTTGGGTATATTTAATAATAATAGAATGGTCAGGTATTCAGGTAGGGGTCGATACACGGGGGAGCACTCGTACAGTCTAGGGGTGTGCATGGGACAGGAGAGTCAGACAGGCAGGGGTCGATACACGGGTATGGAATAGTCAGCCAGACAGGGGTCAAAACGGGTACAGGGTAGTCAGCCAGGCAGAGATCAAAACGGGTGCAGGTCCTCCCTCATACGTTCCGGGAAAAGGCAAGGAGAGTTGTCAGGCAGGCAGGGATCAGAGCACGTCTTGTCGAGAGCCAGAGAACAGGGGTTAGACACGGTCGAAGAACAATGGGCTAGAGAACAATACGAGAGAGAGCAGAATAACACGACTAACTGGGAAATACGAAGTTATGATCTGGCAGCCTCATGACATCTGGGGCGGGGTTATATCACTGATGTAATTGGCCCACAGACGTCAATCAGCTGCTCCACTGACAGCGGCACACCTGCACTCTACACAT